>NC_054534.1:78332716-78632716 GCF_017654505.1 Polyodon spathula
GGTACTGTGCTATAAATTGGCATACCACCACAATTTACAAGCAGCCAATGCATTAACTGTGCATAATTTTGGGGAAAACGTATGATTTCAAATGGGTTAAAATGTTATCTCCTGCTTGATTTGGTGATAAACAGATTGAAGGTATCAGGGTACAAAGAAACAGAACCGTATGTCAAGTCACCTCTTTTAAAGTAGATTTTAACTTATTACATGGCGCCACCTGTTGACCATATTTTGCAAACAGGATTATTCTGACAGATGTGTACAGCAAGGTTTGGAATGTTGCAGCTCTTTTGAATCCCCAGCCAACAACTCTTCAGGCACTCCTTCCAGCAGTGCAGGTGGGGCTGCTTTGATTGAGAATGGTGTAAGCTTAAGGCCACTTTGTAAAATAGTACTGGGTCTCCAGAAAAAACCGATTGCTGTTTGTGCGGGGAAAGGGCCAAGATTGTCCACGCTGACCCACTCCAAGGGTACC
This sequence comes from Polyodon spathula, assembly GCF_017654505.1. Classification (NCBI taxonomy): domain Eukaryota; kingdom Metazoa; phylum Chordata; class Actinopteri; order Acipenseriformes; family Polyodontidae; genus Polyodon; species Polyodon spathula. The sequence goes on from NC_054534.1 coordinate 78,333,195, forward strand.
CCCACATGCTACTGCTGCAGAGATGCCCTAGAGTGTCTGGTAGATGTTCTGGTTGGTGCAGGCTTCACGGTTATGGCAATGGGTCTCCACACCCCCAGTGGAATCTTTCCCACAGTCTTTGCCACCCCTGAAGTGTCTGGTGCCAGGCTTTCCATGCACGGACTGTAAACCAGACGCAGTAAAGCAGACCATCCTGGTGCACCAGGGAGTCCTACTGTGGATACAGCCCTTTTTGTTCAGGGGAAAGGGCAGACCCCCATGACAGCAGATTGCTCTTTGTGCTGGGCTTGCTGCTTAAACTCTATCACCTCACTGGAAACCTCTAACATGATGGCCAACACCTCTGTCTGGAGGTCCTATTGCCACTGTGGCTCACGTTCCTCCAGTCTGGCACAATAATAGCACTGCAGCATCGCACAGGGTCTGCAGGACAGAGGACTTTCCATTTTAAAGTCATAGCCCTGCAGCACTTCAATCCACTGGACTACTTGCCCCTCTTGCTCCTTGAAGCAAAGCAGCCCTCAGTGAGAGAGCCCTCGCCCCAATACTGGGTCAGCAATAAGCAGTTTCCCTCTCTGCTCATCTTGCGTGCCACTTCTGACCAATGTAATGAACTGTGTGGGTACTCACGGAATAATGCACAGAGATGCAGGAAAAGAAAGCTATTTATACTGACAGGCACCAGATGAAATCAGCATTCAACAATAACAACAAACAGTGCCCACTGCACAACTTATATACATCCCCAGCAGACCTGGTTGCAACACCCTCTTGTCCCAAAGGCGGCTTCGCACAATGCAAACTTTGGTAAAGGTAAAAGGTGGTACCACAGTACTGTCCAGATCATCACACTTTTCTCACCAAAGCTGGGCTTGAAACAGTAAATAATAAGAACATGGTTAATTATGTCCATAATGAGTCACAAAAAATAAGGCATCCACCAGAATCTACTGGCAAGCAAGCCATGAACAAAGAAATACATGGTCCTATATCTTACTGGCAATGGCAAAAAAAACATCCAAATTCAAACGGTCCTTTGTAACATTACAGCAATCACATTTTTAGCAACTGTTCTTAATATTCAATGTAATATTCTCCAGTAAAATTTAAATTATTACAAATATACTGTACGTGGGATTAATGAAGCCCATGCAGCACCCATTGGTAAAGTGAGGCTCTACAGTCTGATAGTTGACATAAAGGATTGCATACAGAATGAGAAATAAACAATAACACCCACAGCCATTGTGATATTTCAGCATATCACAACACCCTGTCATACCATCATTGTTAAACAAAATCTGGATTAGCTAAAGCACTTACAAAGGCAGTGATGGTGTTATAAGAACACAAAATATGTGGGCAGTGCGCCTTTATCCAAAGTGCCTAACTCTGCATTACACGTTTCTAATCTTTATTTCTGGAATTTGTTGGAGAAGATTAATTATCTCCCAATGACAGTTACAGTAGTTAAACATTAGTTGTGTTGTTTTCTGGAAATCCACCTCCCACTAAATTGTCAATTTAATCCCCAGAGATTGACCATGTAGCAGACAGAAGTCACAGGAATAATCTCTTCACACTTCACTGCGGCAGAGTGACAACTGAGGTTTTAAATTTTCTCACGTGAACTCATGTTAACCTATAAGTGGGGTTCAAGGGGCGGAGCTAGGCACTAACAACCTATCATCTCCTGTCTTCAATTAAATCTACATTATTTAAACATTAGTCACCTCTACCTAGCTGTCTTGTGTTTTTCCGTTTGGCGTAAACCTAAGCGATTTCAAGACCCATCAACTTTCATATACCTCAATAATGGAGTACTTACAGCAGTTGTCATCGGATTCAGAGGATTCCCAGGATTTTCCGCCATTACCAGATCATTCTCCTCCAGCTTCAATCCTGGGTCCATCCAGTCTCCGTTCTTTCTCCCCTTCTGGTATTTCAGTTATATCTGATCAGGCTCCCGATAAGGCTCTCGTCCAGGTTCCAGTTCAAATGTTGCCTACCGTTCCTGCCTACCGATCCAAGAGACTTTGGCCTCAGGATGCCCCTCCGGATCGATTGTTTTGGAAGGACTGGCCCATGAATAAATTGATAAAAACCCTCCTTAAAAATGGTAACACGATTCCAGCAGGGAGTGATAGAGTCTCTTTTTATTCTCTATTGCAATTTAGTCTCAGCAGAACCAGTCTTTCCTCCAAAAAAACATAATCAGCAGTGCCCAGCCATTCAGCGTCCTAAACCAGACAGCAGGCAGTCTATTCCGGATCAAATCACCCCTACAACTAGCACCGCTAACCAGCAGCCAGCTACTGAAATCCAACATTCTCAAATATTTAATGAGATAAAATCATTTATGCAGCCTTTTGCCGATACTCTACCTTCGGTCAGTTCTTAACTGTTGGATCTAGATAAAAGGGTGTCTAATATGGAACAGGGAAAACAATCTTCAGCTCTGTCATTAATTCCAGCATCAAATACTGCAGCGCCACCTACAGCTTCTTCCGGTCCAGCCCTAATTTCAGCCAGCAAAGCAGATCCTCCAATATGCAACCTCACTACCGCCTTTACATACGGATCCGCTCCAACTACTGTTAGACGTCACACTATATCTCCACAAATCAGACGTAACATTCTCGAAGGTAAGGACATTAATTTTGTTTCACTATTAATGACGACTTCGGAATTCTTGGACCATAGAGTAGTGTATTGCGGAGATTAGGCAGTAACTCTAAAATCCAGAGATCCCAGGCTGCTTAAAAATCTTACATTAGGGGAATTTGTCCTTGCTTTCTGTGTTATGCTCGGTATATCCTAAAAGCAGAGCTGAATTTGACTCCTACGAATACTACATCTTAGAGCTGTCTGTCAGATACGGAGGGACTATGTTTTTTAAGTATCATAAAGCATTCTCTGCAAAAGCAGCAGCGATATTGGCAGCAGATAATCACATCATCAACTGGGCACAACCTGACCCAGATCTAGTTAACAGAATTTTTGGTGGTCTAAGAGCTAACGCATGTGGGTTCCCTTTCAATTCGAAAATAACCATCAACGTATGGAACATTGCCGTCAGGCAGTAGGATTGGCTGAGCTTTATAGCAAAGCTGCCGATAGGCCTCCGCGCGAGCTGACGTGTAAGCCCGCCCCCCTGGGAGCTTACAATACGGAGCGCGCGGAGACTCTCATCCTCTTTTGCCTTCAGCCTTCGTAGGAGTCTGAGCACGTAAGTTCTCTCTGTGGGATTTATTTTCACTGATTGTACTCGACAGCCTTGAGCTTGAGAAGCTGGCTACTGCCACTTCTCTGAGTTGATTTCAGTGTTCGCTCGTTGAGCATTATATATATATATATATATTTTATTATATATATTTCCTTTCACGCTTTGCTCCTACATAGCGTTCTTTCCGCGTTGGACCTTCGTCTTCCTTATTCTTATATTATCTATATGTATATTTTTTATATATTTTTGTTGGGTTTTTTTGTGCTGTCTATTCTCCCTAACAGGCATTGAATAGAATTTAGAGGACACGTTGCGCTATACTACCATATTCTGCACTCAGTGCGGCTGCAGTTCCTCAAAAAAAAAAAGGTTTTCTTTTTCCCATTCACTTACGTAAGGAAGACTACCACCAACGACAACTCATTGCCCCTTACCACAGGTAATAACGGACAAAAATTCAAAAGGCATAATAATAGGAGCATGCTATAGACCACCAGATTCAGACGGTGAGCACAATAATCTGTTATACAATGACATTAGAAATGTGTATAGCAAAGGAGAAGCCATACTAATGGGGGATTTCAACTTCCCCCAAATAAAATGGGAAAACCCGATGGGTAGCGCGAAGGATGAAATAGAAATGGTGGAAATGACAAATGACTGCTTCCTAACACAATTTGTGAAGGCACACACTAGAGGGGAGGCATGCCTTGATTTAGTCTTTTCAAATAACGAAGATAGAATATCTAAAACAGAGGTCAGAGAACCACTGGCAAACTCAGACAACAACATGGTCTCATTTGAAGTGTTTTTTACATCCCCAAAAGAAATGACTAAAGCTAAGGTTTACAATTTTAGAAAAGCAAACTATGAAGGTATGAAACAGAGACTAACAGAAGTAGATTGGAGTAAAATAGAGAAAACACCCACAGAAGAAGGATGGTTGTTCTTCAAAAATGTAGTACTAGAGGCACAAAACAATTATATCCCTAAAGTAGACAAATCTAAATGTAAAACTAAATTGCCAAAATGGTTTAATAGATCAATTAAAAAAAATATTCAGCGAAAAAAGGCACTTTACAGAGCATTAAAAAAGGACCAAAAAGAAAGTACGCAGAAAGAGTACACAGAACTGCAAACGCAAGTCAAAAAGGAAGTTAGAAAGGCCAAGAGAGAAATAGAAATGAACATTGCTAAGGGAGCTAAAACCAATTCCAAAATGTTTTTCCAATATTACAACAGCAAGAGAACATTCAAAGAGGAGATTAAATGTTTAAGAGATACAAATGGCAAAATCGTAGATGAAGAAAAAAAAATAGCAAATATATTAAATGATTACTTTTCACAAGTTTTTACAAAGGAAGATACTGACAACATGCCCCACATGTCATCCAGTTCCTATCCAGTTTTAAATAACTTTAGCATAACTGAGGCAGAAGTGTTAAAGGGACTAGGAGCTCTTAAAATAAACAAATCCCCTGGGCCGGATGAGATCCTCCCAGTAGTACTCAAAGAAATGAAAGAAGTAATTTACAAACCGCTAACCAAGATCATGCAGCAGTCTCTTGACACAGGGGTGGTACCGACAGACTGGAAAATTGCAAACGTAATACCGATCCACAAAAAGGGAAACAAAACTGAACCAGGTAACTACAGACCAGTAAGCCTGACTTCTATTATATGCAAACTTATGGAAACTATAATAAGATCCAAAATGGAAAATTACCTATATGGTAACAGGGTCCTGGGAGACAGTCAACATGGTTTTAGGAAAGGGAGATCGTGCCTAACTAACTTGCTTGATTTTTTTGAGGATGCAACATCCATAACGGATAATTGCAAAGCATATGACATGGTTTATTTAGATTTCCAGAAAGCTTTTGACAAAGTCCCGCACAAAAGATTAATTCTCAAACTGAACGCAGTTGGGATTCAAGGAAACACATGTACATGGATTAGGGAGTGGTTAACATGTAGAAAACAGAAAGTACTGATTAGAGGAAAAACCTCAGAATGGAGTGTAGTAACCAGCGGTGTACCACATGGATCAGTATTAGGTCCTCTGCTATTCCTAATCTACATTAATGATTTAGATTCTGGTATAGTAAGCAAACTTGTTAAATTTGCAGACGACACAAAAGTAGGAGGAGTGGCAAACACTGTTGCAGCAGCAAAGGTCATTCAAAATGATCTAGACAAGATTCAGAACTGGGCAGACACATGGCAAATGACATTTAATAGAGAAAAGTGTAAGGTACTGCACGCAGGAAATAAAAATGTACATTATAAATATCATATGGGAGATATTGAACTTGGAGAAGGAATCTATGAAAAAGACCTAGGAGTTTTTGTTGACTCAGAAATGTCTTCATCTAGACAATGTTGGGAATCTATAAAAAAGGCTAACAAGATGCTCGGATACATTGTGAAAACTGTTGAATTTAAATCAAGGGAAGTAATGTTAAAACTGTACAATGCACTAGTAAGACCTCATCTTGAATATTGTGTTCAGTTCTGGTCACCTCGCTATAAAAAAGATATTGCTGCTCTAGAAAGAGTGCAAAGAAGAGCGACCAGAATTATTCCGGGCTTAAAAGGCATGTCATATGCAGACAGGCTAAAAGAATTGAATCTGTTCAGTCTTGAACAAAGAAGACTACGTGACGATAATTCAAGCATTCAAAATTCTAAAAGGTATTGACAGTGTCGACCCAAGGGTCTTTTTCAGCCTGAAAAAAGAAACAAGGACCAGGGGTCACAAATGGAGTTTAGAAAAAGGGGCATTCAGAACAGAAAATAGGAGACACTTTTTTACACAGAGAATTGTGAGGGTCTGGAATCAACTCCCCAGTAATGTTGTTGAAGCTGACACCCTGGGATCCTTCAAGAAGCTGCTTGATGAGATTTTGGGATCAATAAGCTACTAACAGCCAAACGAGCAAGATGGGCCGAATGGCCTCCTCTCGTTTGTAAACTTTCTTATGTTCTTAAGTATAGCACAGCTCCTTTGTCTTTTAGACCAAAGACACTGTACCAGCACTTAGCGTCTCCACTCTGCGGGTCAGCTGACGCTTCGGCGTCCAGTGCATAGCGTTTTTACGCTCAGTACACGTGCTTCAGCGCTTCTAGTGTCAGCGCCTCGACGCTTTGGAGCAGCGCTTCGGCGCTTTGTGCTTAGTGCTTAGGCACTTGGGGCTTGGTGCACGCACCTCGATGCTCGGTGCTTTGGCGCTCGACGCTCGGTGCATCGACGCTCAGTGCATGCACCTCAACGCTCGGCGCTTCGGCGCTCGACGCTCGGCACTTCAACGCTCGACGTTCCTGCGTTCGACGCATCGACGCCTCGATGCTTGGTGCACACTCCTCGACCCTTCGACACTCGGCGCACACACCTCGACGCTCGATGCTCCCGCATTTGACACTCGGTGCATTAATAAATCGACGCTCGGCGCCTCGACGCACGCATATCGACACTCCCGCGATCGACGCTCGGTGCATTAAGACATCACTCGGTGCACGAACCTCAATGCTTGGCGCTTCAATGATCGGAGCACTGTACTTTGACACTCGACGCTTCCGCGTTCGACGTGAGGTGCACTAACACCTCGACGCTCGGTGCTCACACCTTGTGGCTCGGTGCTTCAACAGTCGACGCACGCACCTCGACGCTTGACGCTCGGTGCACTAATAACACGCACCTCGACGCTCGACGCTTTGCGCTCGATGCTCAGTGCTTTAACGCCTCAACGCTTGGTGCACGCACCTCGACACTCGGCGCCTAACACCCAACGCCTTGCCGCTCAGTACACGTACCTTGATGCTCGGCGTATTAATCAACGACGCATCCCAAAATGTCTGGGTTCCATCGTTGCATCACCTGCCAGGCTAAATTGTCGGCGAGCGACCCCCACGGGGACTGTGTGGCATGCCTGGGACCAGAGCACGCCGCGTCTGCCTTAGCAGACAGATTGTTTTGCTCGCTGTGTGCTAATTTCCAACTGTGCACTCTTCGTCAGAGGGCGAGGAAAGCAGTGGGGAGCCACTCCCCTTCCTCTGGGTCGTCCTTTATGGTGTCTGCTCCTCCGTCGCCTACACCACCAGGAAAATTGCAGCTATCGAGGAGCCCCTCCCAGCTTACAGCTGGTCGGAGATCTCCAGAGCATAGACGTGCTCAGGAACGCTCCCGTAGCCCGCCTATCTGACGCTGAGGCCCATCCCCTCATAGGGAACGTCCTGGCCGGTCGCGGTCTCGCTCCATTTCACCCCGTCATAGGGGGCGCTCTCGATCCCCTCGCCGGGACAGACGCCACAAGGATAGGTCAGACATGGCAGAGCTGACATCTAAGATGTCCCAGTTCATGGAGGTGATGATGGGTCAGTAATCGTTGCTCATGTCATTGACTAACAGGGCACCGCAAACCACCGACGCTCAGGTCAGGTTAACAACCGCCCAACCGGCTCTGCCCGCCCCGGTCATCCAGCAACCCCAAGGGGCTTGGGATGCAGATGCGATCTCTAGAGACGCGTCAGAAAGTGAGCCTCCCGTTGAGGAGGATAGTTTGGAAGCCGAACTAACCTCTCACAATTTTGTGCTGGACACTGAATCGGAGGTGTTGAACACAAACGACCCCTTGTGGTCACTTGTGGAGCGAGCAACTCGCCACCTAGGGGTTGAGTGGTCAGCCATAGAACCACCCCGGCGGTCACTGTTTGAGTAGCCCTCTGTGCGATTTCCGCAGCCCAGGATGCTTCCAGCTTTCCTGGACTATATTAGGGAGGTGCATTCCACCTGGGGGCCCCAGCTTCTTCACCGGCAACCTCGCGGAAAGCTTCCATGTTTGCCATGCTGGGAGCAAGTGAGGCGGGACTGGCGTCTTTTCCACCAGTCGATCTCACCTTTGCGGCCCTGGTCAAAACACCGACCCTCTCGGGCCTAACTAAGGACCCTGCATGTCCTAATCGACAGTGCAGGATCACGGAGGTTCATTTAAAAAAGGGCTATGCAGAGGCTACAGATGCAGTCAGACTGTCCAACTTGGCCAGCCTCCTGTCAGTCTACCAGGCGTCGCTGGTAAAAGACCTCCCTGAACACCTTTCGGTGTCCTTGAGGGCGGAATTGGCATTGATCGCCCAATTCCTGGTCAAAATAGCTCAGCTAAATGCTCTGGCCCAGGGCAGGAGTATTGCATTCCTAGTGGCCGCTAGAAGGCAGCTCTGGCTCTCACAGGCGAGAGTCCAAGAGCTTGACAAGGCCCTGTTGTTAAATGCCCCCATCACACGTTTGGCCCAGCGGTGGAGGAGATGCTGCAGCGCTCTACTAAAGCCCGGGAGGCTTCCCAGCAAATGGCAAAGATGTGGCCGCATAAGCCCTTTCAGCCTAAGCACCAGCGGGAACATCAGTGGCGAAAGACACCACCACAGCACCTACCGCGGCCGCGGGGTGCTAAAACACGTCCGTCAGCTGCAGCAGCGCGTGGTCAGCCTCCATTTTCTGGACCGCGGTGCGTAGAATGGTGCCCTAAAGGAGGTGACAGGTCGCGCCCTTGTGGCGCTGGCCAGGCCCCTCATGAGCGAGCGCAACCGAAGCAGACCTGAGACATCCATGCAGCTATCGGCCCAACCCTACACTGTTCCACAACTCCAGTTCTGGCAACAGTACGCCAACGACATCTGGGTGCACAAGACCATTTCCACCAGGTATACACTTCAATTCCAGTTAAAGCCCCCCCCCCCCCCCCCCCCCTTCAGGGGGGTGGTCATAACTGCAGTGAAGGACTCGGTTCAGTCCTCAGCTCTGAATGTGGAGATACAGGCACTGCTCAGAAAGCGTGCCATTCAACAAGTAGACCCTGCTCTGATCGACCAGGGGTTCTATTCCAAATACTTCCTAGTGCCCAAAAAGGACGGCGGCTTCCGCCCTATTCTAGATCTGCGAGCACTGAACAGATACCTACGGCGGTTATCATTCAGGATGCTTACACACAGGCACATTATCCAGTCAGTTCGGGGGGGCGACTGGTTTACCACGTTCCCATCTGCCCGGGTCACAGGAAGTATCTGCGTTTCCCATTCCAGAGCAGGGTGTATGAGTTCTGTGTTCTCCCATTCGGTCTGTCTCTAGCTCCTCGAACCTTTTCGAAGTGTAGGGACGCTATCCTGGCCCCTTTGCTGGCTCAGGGCGTCCGACTGCTGAACTACCTAGACGACTGGCTCGTCTGCGTGCAGTCGGAGGAGCAGCTGGCACAGCACACAGTGATGGTTACAAACCACCTGCAGCGGCTGGGTCTGAAGGTCAACTCAGAGAAGAGCCGCCTCGTGCCAAGCCAACAGACCGAATTTTTGTGTCTGCATCTGGACTCAGTGTCCATGGAAGCGACCTTGTCAACACAAAGAGTTGCCTCGCTGGAACGGTGTCTGTCCCTGTTCAGGTTGAGAGAAACAATCAGCATGGAGCTGTGTCAGCGCATGCTGGGGCTGATGGCTGCCACCTCAGAAGCCCTTCCCTTGGGCTTATTACACCAGAGATCTCTACAGGCCTGGTTCAATGCCTTCGCGTTACATCCGCGGAGAGACAAACACTGCAGGTTGACGGTATCCTGAACCTGCTGGGAAGCTCTATGCCGGTGGAAAGTTCCGGCAAATATCCGCCAGGGTGTTCGCCTGGGTCCCATCTTCCGGAGGGAAGTGGTTACGACCAACGCTTCCAAACAAGGTTGGAGAGCAGTCTGGAACGGCTCAGGGACCCGCAGAGTGTGGTCAGGACCCTGGAGGTCAGCCCACATCAATGATCTGGAACTCAGGGCAGTGGACCTCGCCCTCCGGCACTTCTTGCCTGTGCTTCTGAACAAGCACGTGTTGGCGCGGTCGGACAACACCACGGTTGTGGCGTATATCAACTGCCAGGGCGGCCTACGGTCCCCCCCCCCCCCTTCACCGAATGGTAGTGCGGCTGTTGCTATGGGCACAGCCGCGCTTGACCTCTCTGCGTGTGGTTCACCTACCGGGCAGGGACAATTACGCAGCGGACCTCCTATCCAGAGGAGGCCCTCTCGCAGGAGAATGGCGTCTCCACCCTCAGGTGGTAGAGCGCATTTGGGAATGGTTCGGCAGAGCGCAGGTAGATCTCTTCGCTTCGCGAGAGACCACGCACTGCCCCCTATGGTTCTCGGTGAGGGATCCCGACAGCCCCCTAGGAGTCGACGCACTGGCTCATGATTGGCCGCCAGTCCTCCTATATGCATTTCCACCGACTCCGATGCTCCCCGCCCTCTTAGAGAAGGTCAGGGTAGAGCGAGCGACAGTGATTCTGATCTCTCCTCGGTGGCCTCGGAGAGAATGGTTCCCGAGCGTGGTGCAGTTGCTGCACGGTCAACCGCGGGTGCTTCCCCTGCGAGCAGACCTATTGTCACAGGCCGAAGGACGGCTTTGGAACCCAAACCCCAAGCTCATGCAGCTATGGGCTTGGCCCCTGAGCGGGAGCGCCTATTAGCCTTAGGGTTTCAACAGTGGTAATCGACCATTCAGAGCGCCAGAGCGCCCTCTACCAGGTCAAAATACACATTCAAATGGCAGTTGTTCCAAGATTGGTGTCTGGCGGGGGGCCATGACCCAATATCTTGTTCTATGGCAGTAATATTACAGTTTCTGCAGAAACTGTTAGATGAAGGGAAATCTCCCTCTACACTTAAAGTGTATTTAGCCGCCATATCAGCCTGCCATGTACGCATTGAGGGGTTATCTCCAGGTTGCAATTTTCTGGCATCGCAGTTCCTTAAAGGCACAAGACGCTTGCAGTCTCCAAGGATGACCAACTTACCGTCATGGAGCCTTGACGTGGTGCTAGAATAACTTACCAAGGCACCGTTCCAGCTTCTCCACTCAGTGGATATGAAGCTCTTGTCTATGAAAATCGCATTTTTGCTGTCAGTAGTGTCAGCAAAACGCATCAGCGAGTTACATGCACTGTCAGTGCATCCTTCATGTATCCACTTCGCAGGAGACGGTTCTAAGGTCTCCATGCACCCAAATCCAGCCTTTTTGCCAAAGGTTATATCTCCGTTCCACATGAACCAGCCGGTCGAGTTGATGGCGTTCCATCCTCCTCCCTTTTCCTCTCCAAAGGAACGACGGTTACACATGCTCTGCCCTGTGCGGGCATTGAGGTGTTATATTGACCGTACAAAGACTGTGAGGCAAACAGAACAACTGTTCATATGCCATGGTTCTAAGACCTTGGGTCAGCTGTTGTCAAAACAACACCTTTCCCACTGGATAGTGGATACTATTAAATTAGATCATGAGTCTGCAGGCCTTCCGCCGCCAGGGCAGTTGAAGACGCATTCCACTAGGGGTATGGCAATGTCCTGGGCCCTCTTTAGAGGCATACCAGTGTTTGATATTTGCGTGGCAGCCAGTTGGTCTACACCGCATACCTTTACGAGGTTTTACAGACTAAATGTGCTGGATTCCTCTGCTCCATTGTTTGGAGCATCTGTACTGCACTCTAGGGCACCTCAGGTTGCCAATTTAGTGGTTAATACCCCACCTTAGACAGGTGCCATTGCGAGCATAGACGCTGAGGCGCAGCTCCGCACGTGCCTAGATGTATTGCCTACGCAGTTGCGTCATGATGTAAGTCTGTCCTACTGCCGAGAATCCTCCCTCGCGACGGCTTGGGTACACAGGTCCCATACGTTGATGGTTATTTTCAAATTGAAAGGGAACGATAGGTTGCGGATGCAACCCCGGTTCCCTGAAAGAGAAAATAACCATCAAGCCGCGAGGTCGATCCGGAAACCTTCACGGCCTGAAGAGCAAAAGAGGATGAGAGTCTCCGCGCGCTGCGTATTGTAAGCTCCCAGGGGGGCGGGCTTACACGTCAGCTCGTGCAGAGGCCTATCGCCAGCTTTGCTATAAAGCTCAGCCAATCCTACTGCCTGACGGCAATGTCCCATACGTTGATGGTTATTTTCTCTTTCAGGGAAACGGGGTTGCATCCGCAACCTATCGATCTGCGCTTCAGCAGTTCACTCAACATCCCTCTGCCCTAAAGCTGCAATTACATCAACTTCTAAAGCACCCGGTTTCGCCACTAATTCATACAGATCTTCAGTACCTAATCCTATACATTCTTCAGCTCCCCTCGATCAATCCACAAGGAAAGACAAATACGGGCGCAGTGTTAGATTTTCAGAAAGAAGACAAATCTGCAACAATTTCAATACTGGCTTCTGTTCGAATAGGCAATGCAATCTTATCCACAGGTGCAGCAATTGCGGAGACGCTCACTCTACTCTCTACAATACACCCTTTAAAACGCAAGTGACTTTCCCCGATGCTCACAGTTTTTACTCCTATAAACATCCCGGCATTATCAAGTAAATTACAGAATCATCCCAACAGTAATTTAATCAATTACCTGATCGATGGATTAAAAAATGGTTTTTCAACCGGTCTGACTCAAATTCCTTCTTCCTCGTTCAAAAGTAAAAATCTTTATTCAGCGACTCAGGAACCACAATTAGTGCAATCTCTCATTGAAAAAGAAATTATAAAAGGATTTATAGTCGGTGCGTTTTTAGCTCCTCTTTTTCCAGTATATAGAATTAATCCTATTGGCATTGCCACGAGGAAAATGTCAGGAAAAAAAACCGTCTCATTATTGATTTATCAGCACCACGGGGAACAAGCACCAGCACCATTAACTCATTAATTCCCCAAGATCAATTTTCCCTGCATTACATCACTATGGATTCTTCTTAATGTCTGTCATGTCCCATTCTTGCTACACTTGCTGGATGATTTTTTAGTAATTTCTCCTCCTTCAGATGCACCAGCAGAAGCGATTTCCAATCTTAAAAGTTTATTTTCTGAAGTTGGCGTTCCGCTTTCAGAAGATAAATCAATCGGTCCCCTTCATTCTTTGGAATTCCTTGGAATCATTCTAGATACAGAAAAGTTTGAAGCTAGCCTGCCTGAGTTTAAACTTAACCATATTCGTTTGCTCATTGAGGATTTTCGGATCAGTAAAACAATTAAAAAACGGGCACTGCTTTCATTGCTGGGTTACTTTAACTTTGCAATACGTATCATTCCACAGGGGAGGACATTTATATCTCGACTGCTAGTGCTGGCATCAACAGCAAAAAATCTGGACTCCTATATAAATATCTCCTCAGAAGCTAGGAAAGACATTAAAATGTGGTCTGCGCTTATTCAGCACTGGAATGGTCTCTCTATGTTTTATGATGATTTCATTTCAGCTCCACGCGATATGGCTTTATTTACTGATGCCTCATCTCTGGGATTCGGAAGTCTATTTAACAATCAGTGGTTTTGCAGTACATGGCCTGAGGAAATCGAAAACATATCTCCTCATCTAAAATCCACAGCTCTGCTAAAGATATACCCAATAGTAGCAGCTGCCCAGCTATGGGGTCATCTCTGGTCTAAGAAATCAATACTATTTTACTGTGATAATTCAACTACAGTGCATATTATAAATAAAGGACGTTCCTCTTCTCTTCTTATCATGCAATTGCTGCGGCAGCTAGTATGGATTTCAGTCTCTAATAATTTCCTAATTCAAGCTCACCATCTACCGGGCATTTTTAATAATGCAGCTGACGCTCTATCTCGTTTACAGATTTCCAAATTCCACAGTTTTCTGCCCACAGCTTTGCAATATCCAACAGCAACGCCACTGTTCAGTCAGCTGATTTTCAACTAAATCCAACTATTAATAAACTTCTTAATTCAGCTCAAGATTACAAGGCATCAGCACTTGCCCCATCTACTAGATCCTCGTACTCTACAGGTTGGGCTTGTTATGTAACTTTTTGTTTACAAAGCAGGATTAATCCTACTCCATTCAAGCAGGACTGGATCATCGTATTCATAGTGCACGCAAAGGACTCTCTACATCTGGCACCAGCTACAATCAGACTATATTTGTCAGGAATTCAGCATCAATTTCGTTTGATGTCCATCAATTCCCCAACTCTACTATCAATTCCAGCAGTTCGTCTCCTTTTACGAGGAATTTCTAAGTGCTCTCCGGCTCCTTCTTCTGGTTGCCTGCCTATTTCTATAGACATTCTCAGTAACTTGATTTCAATTCTGCACCATGGCTGTTTTTCTCCATTTGATGATTTAACTATGGAAGTCATATGTCTATCTGCATTTTTGGGTTTTTTGAGATGTTCTGAATATACAGTTCCTTCTATTGCCACCTTTCCTACCCTCGGTATCTGCTTCAGTGACCTCAAGCTCATCCCAGATTCTCATTTCATCTTATTTCTTCGCATTTCAAAAACAGATCAACTGCGGCAAGGACAATGTATTCAGCTTTCTAAGATCAGCTCTCCTCTGTGTCCCTTCACTTCCATGTTGAAGTACATTGCAGAACGCAAGGCCATTTCATCCTCCGATCCTTTATTTATCAATTCCAGCCGGTCCATTGTATCAAAGCATTGGTTTTCAACACCCCTTTCCACCATGGTGTCCAGAGCAGGTCTTCCTTCGCAATTCTACACTCCTCATTAATTTAGAGTAGGGGCAGCTACTTCACCTGCAAAAGCCAACATTAACCAGCATTTAATTAAAAATATGGGGCGCTGGACTTCATCAGCAGTTGAAACGTATATTTGTTCTTCATCATCTGAAATATCCTCCGTACATCAGTCCATTGCTAGTATGTCCGGAGTTGGGACGACCTTTTTGCCTGAGCCACCAAAGATTTCCCCCTAAGAAATAAAATTAAAAGAAAGGTTTTTTTTCTTTCCACTGTGCAGAGGGTCTTCACATAGTCATTAGGGTACAGTCTACTAACCCCTTTGTCACGTTAAGTGTTTGTTTTCTTTTGTCTAAATGTTTTCTCTTCTTTCTTATGCATTGGCGGTTCTCTCTTTTTTCTTCTTCACGTTGAGTCAGCGGGGAGCCAGGGGTCCATCTTTTGGGGGGTTAGTGATTCCACTTTCTCCAACCCTTTGTTAAGCTCCGCTTCATTTACCTCATAGAGGAGGGTTCTCCATGAGTCAGAGGGGACCCCTGGCCAAACCCTTCCATCTGCATGTATGTTTCTTTTGGAATTCTTCTTTCATGTCTGATGCCTCTATGTGAGGGTCCCCAAGAGGTGGCATCCCTCGTGTTTGTCAGGTCTCCTCAAAGACGGTGGCCCCTCTTCTGTTTGTCAGGTCTCCTCAGTGACGGAACCCCCCTTCTATTATGTTGGGCTTTGAAGAGGCGGAACACCATGCATTATATGTTTTAACAAATACTAACTTTGTTTTCTTTCCGGTTCGCAAGCCTCTTCGTATGTCGGGTAACCTCAGAGACGGTGCCCCTCTTGGTATGTTGGGTCACCTCAAAGACGATGGCCCCCCTCCTGTTTGTCGGGTCTCCTCAGTGACGGAACCCCCTACTGTATATGTTGGGTCAGGAAGAGCCGGAACCTCTTTTGTGTTAACAACACCAATATGTGTTTTTCTTTCCGGTTCGCGAGCCTTTTCGTATGTCGGGTAACCTCAGAGACAGTGCCCCTCTCGTATGTCGGGTCACCTCAAAGACGGTGGCACCCCTCCTGTTTAACGTGTCTATCAATCAAGCAAATGTTTGGCCTTGAAGAGGCAGAACCCCTCTCTCCATGTGTATATGTTTACTAACTCTGTCAATAAACACTATCAGGGGCCATAGCTCCGCCCCGTGAAATTATAAAGATATTCATGTGTGGGAAACGACAATTGTAAAACTTGTCAGACTTAAAGATTTTGTACTTTTCCTAAAAACCATTTGATTTGACAATAAAAGGCTTGCAGTTTTTTGATACAACCCAACCCAGCTACAACTACTTACCCAGTTATTTGTCCCAATATATTTTTTTCACAACTGTAAATTGGTAGTTGTATTTGTATGCAATTTCCAAATTGTAATTCGTTAAAGAACCACCAGGCAAACAAAGCTAATTACTTATATATGAAAGAGTAGAAAAACACTGTCATGTTACTGTCCAAACCTGCCTACTTACATCATCAGGTACCTGTAAACTATTATGGTTAGTATAATGTTGTGTCCTATACAAAGTTAGGTTTTTGATTCTACTGAGCATCACAAAACCCAACTTTGTGCAAAACAACAATGAGTGTTTTATAGATTAATTTAGAAAGAAAGTTAATTGTCCTGGCTTTTAACATAATGACATGTACAAAAACAACATTGGCTTGGATTTTATCAGACTTTCATGAATTAGGCATGGCTTAGCCTAATCAATTACTAATTTGATAAAAAGACTTCCAAGTGAATCTATACTTTTGTATGTGTCTTTAACTAGAGGTCATCTGTCTCTCCTAATGTACTAATTAAGAGAGGTTGTTAAAAATAAAGGGTGCAGCAGTATAACATCCAAAAATAAAATAAATATGTTCTCTTTAGAAACTGCTACTTCTGGTCACATTGTAAAGTTGTTGTTTTACGAGCTTGCAGAAAATGGATGTATTTAAATTACAATTGCAGATTTTTTTTTTTTTTTTTTTTCAGAGGTGGCTTTAGAAAACATTGATGACAGCACCCTTATAAATGTGTAAAACACATTTTAGAGATCATCTTTCCTACAGTATAATTTGTTAAATACATGATTTGCGATTGGTATTTGACAGTGTTATTTAAGATGATGAAGAGCACATTTCTCCAGCTGCTACAGGTTTCCCATATCAGTATCTGTGTTTTTTCTATATTATTTATATCAATAATATATTGTTATATGGTTATAAAATTTGTAAACCCAAACATTTAAAATTTGAACAGCTGACATTTTTACCGTATCTATGATTTTAAAAAAATGTTATTTATTAAATATTAAAATTTTATAACATCTTTACATAAGCGCACTGAAAAGCTTAAATAGCAATGCACGCCGCTGTATTGCCTATCATTGTTATTATTTACTGCTGTTTCACCATCAGGCAATTGGATTATAAAACAAAACACCATTGCACCTGGATTACCATTGTCTGTCTGTTTATTGATCACCTGCACCAGCATACTGTTAACCACTTTCGGTGTTGTGTCGTGTATATATATATATATATATATATAATATATATATACATATATATATATATATATAATATATATAGATACATATTATACATAAATAACATATACAGCTTTCCTATAGTAGGACAGAGTAGCTTCCGCAATTCTGATACTTATGGTAGACTAGGAACAGAGCTAACTTTAACTTAATGATATAACAAATCTCCAGCAAAATGGACTGCAGAGTACTATCATTTTAGAAGTCGTCTACAAATGGCAATCAGTTGAAACACTGAATAAATTGTGACACACTAAAAAGAAAAGCTTACAAAATTAAGAGTCCTGTAAGCCCCTTGTATGCTTATTTTTTTTCTATTTGATTAAAGGAGCTTGCCAGCAGATCAGCAGATCAGCAGATCTCAGTTGTTATGAAGAATTGCTTAAAACAGCCTTTTTTTAATAGCAAGTTGTGCAAAGCCACGTCACAGACAACACTTTCCTGCTGAAGTCTTGTGAATATATGGTACGGCTTTCGAACTTGCGTGATATTCTTTTGGAATTTGGAGTGTCTAAATTGCATGTAAACCAAGCCATTAGTACAGTTGCAATATACAGGGGTATTCATGATACCAAAGTTATATAGCAAAATGTGTAAAGCTTAGAAAGTAACTTAATGTGAAATCATAATTTAGTCTAATCAGTCATACAAGAGGGAGGAGGCATGTTATCACAGTCACATGCTCGGTATCTGATATCTATTTTTTTGGCTTCTGATTTGAGGTTGGCACTTCATATATGTTTTCAAGTTCAAGCAAACGCTATTAGAAGACATTCTCTTTTTATGCTGCATTTACTGAGGTGAGATCATCATCAGCCACAGCAGAAACTGATTTTAAAGGTAATCTTTCAAAACTGTATTTGTTACAGAACCATTGTTAAATTCAGCTTTCCAATAATGGCATGTCAATAATATAATTAACATACAATGTTTGCATAATAATGTTTAGTAGGCTGTAATAAAAATTGTCACTGTATATTCTGAACAAAATGACACATTTTTTGTAAGGAATGTTAAATAGTTTTTTTCAGTGACTACAGAATGTTAAACACTTATAAAAATAAGTGTTACATTAGAACATAAGAAGAACATAAGAAAGTTTGCAAACGAGAGGAGGCCATTCGGCCCATCTTGCTCGTTTGGTTGTTAGTAGCTTATTGATCCCAGAATCTCATCAAGCAGCTTCTTGGAGGATCCCAGGGTGTCAGCTTCAACAACATTACTGGGGAGTTGATTCCAGACCCTCACAATTCTCTGTGTAAAAAAGTGCCTCCTATTTTCTGTTCTGAATGCCCCTTTGTCTAATCTCCATTTGTGACCCCTGGTCCTTGTTTCTTTTTTCAGGCTGAAAAAGTCCCTTGGGTCGACACTGTCAATACCTTTTAGAATTTTGAATGCTTGAATTAGGTCGCCACGTAGTCTTCTTTGTTCAAGACTGAACAGATTCAATTCTTTTAGCCTGTCTGCATATGACATGCCTTTTAAGCCCGGAATAATTCTGGTCGCTCTTCTTTGCACTCTTTCTAGAGCAGCAATATCTTTTTTATAGCAAGGTGACCAGAACTGCACACAATATTCAAGATGAGGTCTTACTAGTGCATTGTACAGTTTTAACATTACTTCCCTTGATTTAAATTCAACACTTTTCACAATTGTTCACTAGGAATCTATAATTACAATATCCACTTACCTAAAGCTGTCATCTAAGTAACAATATGATTTGGTTACTAACTGTAGTTTATGTATATTATACAATTAACTTTTGTGCCACATTAGTGCTGTTGAAGAGAAGGCTGTCTTTGTTCTCCAAATCTTCTGTGGTGATCTTGCCCACAATGAGGATGGTCTGCCTGGACTCAATCTAATCTGCTGACTGCAGCCACTATACCAGAATGAAGAATGGTTACATAAAAGAAACAGAAAACATCTGAATGTGAAATTGCTAACATCAACTTTCAAAAAGCTGTTTTAAGAATGAAAAAAAAAAGAATAATATTTTTTGCATATGGGAAAGTACGTACAAATAGTGGATAGCATCATAAACCAAACTCTGAATAAGACCCTGAAGAAAAGATTCCAGCAAGTGTTTGTTTGAGAAAAGTGCTGTTGGAGTTTTTATCCTTGATTTTTTTTTAAATTATTATTATTGTCTCTGCCTATGTCATAATATTATGAGTGGGGTTTTTTTGTGTGTGTGTAATGTGTGTCTTATTGAATAAGAGATGTCATCTTGTACAGTTTGGACAAGAGTACACAAAATGACATTGCTGGCTGTTCAAACTGTGCAGAACAGTGTCTGTTCACATAACCTATTAACTTGGTACCAAGTTAACCCAGGCTTAGGACATATGGTACAACAAGGTTTTTTCCACCTAATCTAGAAAAAGCCTCCAGCTTTATTCAAAATTTTGTGCATTCATCACATAACATTTGTTCCTACAGTTCACAGATGTTACAGTGGTTGGTGGAAAAGTGTTATACTTTAATGCAACTCAGATTGTCCACTCAACAGTTAACATAATTCTTCCCATTTCACAGTAATGCACTTTTCATTATTTTATTCGATTTCTTTTCATCAGTTTTAATTTAATTTGAACATGAAATCACATCTGTACCAGAGCCTATTGTTAGCAGTTCATGCTCGAGGGGACATACATTAGGGGTCAGATTTTCACACGTCTAAATAATTTGGTTTAGAAAGAACTTCAAGACAGGGTTTTTATGGAGTATATCTTCAAAAGCTCACAAAAGCACAGCTATTTACAATTACTTAGTGTACACACAGATTTAATGTAGTTATTTTTTGTTTCTGTCAAACAACTGGGCTTTTAAATAGCCCAAGCCTTCATGTTTCATTACAAGCAGAACGTAAAAACATGATCACCACATGTAAATAAGCACCTAATCTTTATAAAAGCTGTAATGAAAAATAAAGCATTTTTGGTGGACACTATTATAATCGTTATGACGAGTAACTGTATTTAAATTAATGAAGATGAGTCGCTTCGGTATTTAAATGGCGAATATTTACCTTCAGAGCTGGAGCCTTTGGTGTCTCGCAATGCGCTACAGGCTTGAATTTTTGCCCAAAGGTTGTGGACAGGTCCCCCCCCTCCTGACTACGGGATTAAACTAACCTTGCCTATGGGAAATTTTGTTGCTGTTATCAGCCTGGTAGATGTGGTTAATGGTCCAGTTTGCTTGTATTGTCTTATTTTTTTTAATGAATCTTGTCATTGTCTCGTGAACAGGATTGTCTTTTCTGTTTAAGAGCTAGCCTAGTTCCAGCACCCAAATAAAACTTCGAAAAGTGTTGTCTGCTTCTTCTGTGTGCACTGAGACAGACTGGGGGAAGAGGAGACAAAAATGGAGTCCAGGAGGGGCTAAAGGATTACATCCCCCAGAATGCCATGGGAGGGAGCCAGGATGAGACTCACCTGGCTCTAATAATAAATGAGTGTCACCTGCCTGTGATTAAACAGGCAGGTATAAAGAAAATTCACACCTGTTTGTTCAGGACAGTCTCCAGTCTGTTTTTAGGCTGTCGTTTGTGAAGAAACCTGTGTGGTTTTCTAAAAGGAAGAGGATAAAGTTTTTTGTTTGCATATGTGTAAAATAGTTTTGTTTAATCAGTAAATGGCTTAGCTGTCTAATGTGCAAGATAGTACTGAAAGAAAAAAACGTGTAGGTAGTACTCCATGAGTGAGTTAGGTTTTTATTTTGTTTTTGATTTTCTGTAATTATTAAAAATGGCACAAAAGTGCTTTAAACTTCAATTTGAGTATGTTACTCAAGCTTTCACAGCATGGTTGAACCTGCCAGTCAGGGGACCCCACTGTACTCCGTCTTGAGAAGTCGTTATCACCCTCGTTAAACCCTGCACCTGCAGGTGATAATTAACAATTAACAAGAAATAAAACAATTAAATTAAACAATTAGCTTAGCAGAGAGGCTTTTTAACCCTGTCCCTGCCATAAAACAAACTGTCCTGCTATATATATCAATGTAAATTGCCCTGTGGTTATTTTGTACACTGTGTCGTGATATTTTAAACTGGTAAGAACTATAGTGTAATATTATGTCATGAAACTTGACAATGTACAACTGATTTGTGATATGTAAAATAGATGTCCACATGCATAAAGCTTGAGTGAAAACTAATTTATGCTTTGAGAATTGAAGATTAAATAGGTTTCCAGGAAATATCATCATCAAATCCAAGCAAGAGCTTACTTGTTACTTGGAAGAAGATTACTTGTTGTTATCAGGTATGAAGACTGCTGTGTAGTTTCTATTATTTTGCACGTTTTCAGTAGTCCACAGTAGAAAATGTGCTTTTTCCAGGAATTATATATATATATCTATATAAGTCTACACCCGCTTGAACTTTTTTCACATTTTGTTGTGTCAGTGCCTCTGAGTTTCACGCATTTAAATGAAGATTTTTTTCCACTTATCTTCACACCATATTCCACACTGTTAAGGGGAAAAAAAGTTTTTATTGAGAATAATATTGCATAGTAAAAATACAAAACTGAAAGATCATAATTGGTTAAGTCTCCACACCCCTGAGCTAATATTTGGTGGAAGCACATTTGACAGCAATTACAGCTGTGAGTCTGTTGGGATACGTCTCTACCAACTATGCACAACTAAATTTGGTAATATTTGACCATTCTTCTTTACAGAACTGTTCAAGCTCTGTCAAGCTTCTTGGGGAGCTTTGATGGACAGCAATCTTCAAGTCATGCCACACATTTTCGATTGGATTTAGGTCAGGGCTCTAACTGGGCCACTCAGGGACATTCATTAGTGTAGCTTTGGCTGTGTGCTTTGGGTCGTTGTCATGCTGAAAGGTGAACTTCCGTCCCAGTTTCAGCTTTCTTGCAGAGGGCAGCAGGTTTTCTTCAAGGACTCTGTACTTTGCTCCATTCATTTTCCCTTCTAGCCTGACAAGTACCCCAGTCCCTGCCGATGAGAAACATCCCCATAACATGATGCTGCCACCATCTTGCTTCACAGTAGGGATGGTGTTCTTTGGGTGATGCGTTGTGTTGGGTTTGCGCCAATCAACGCTTTGCACTTAGGCCAAAAAGTTCCATTTTAGTTTCGTCAGACCTCAAAACTTTTTACCACTTTGCTACAGAATCTTCTGAATGTTTTTTTGCATATTTCAAACGGACTCAAGACTCAAGGTGGGTTTTCTTGAGTAATGGCTTACTTCTTGCCACCCTACCATACAGCCCAGATTTGTGGAATGCTTGGGATATTGTTGTCACATTCATACTTTGACCAGTCTTGGCCATGAACGCCTGTAGCTCTTGCAAAGTTGCCATTGGCCTCTTGGTAGCCTCTCTGATCAGTCTCTTCTTGCTTGGTCATCCAGTCTGGAGGGATGGCCTGATCTAGGCAGGGTTTGGTGGTGTCACACACCTTCCACTTCTTAAAAATTGTCTTGACAGTGCTCCAAGGGATATTCAAGGCCTTTGATATTTTTTTATACCCATTCCCTGATCCGTGCCTTTCAACAACTTTGTCCCAGAGTTCTTTTGAAAGCTCCTTGGTGCTCATGGTTGAGTCTTTGCTTTGAAATGCGCTACCCAGCAGAGGGAACCTACAGGAAATGCTGAATTTATCTGAAATCATGTGAATTACTACAATTTAACACAGGTGGAGGCCACTTAACTTTGTGTGTGATTTTGAAGGTGATTGGTTACACCTGAGCTAATTTAGGATTGCTATTACAAGGGGGGTGGACACTTATCCAAACAAGCTATTTCAGTTTTTAGTTTTAATTAATTTTCTACAACTTTCTAGAATATTTATTTTCAATTGGAAGTTGTGGGGTAGGATGTGTAGATAAATAAAAAAACAAAACTATTCTAATGCATTTTAATTCCAGGCTGCACACAGAAGAAAAACATAAGACACAATGGGTCCCAAGAATCATGGTTGGGAAGCCCTGTCCTAGAGGGTAAATGCATTTAAATCCAGAGTTTTGAGCAAAGGACATTTTTTGATTTTTTTTTTTTTGGTGTAAACTTCATTAACCTTTAAATCTGAAATCAATTACAAATCTCTTTTGGGGAATTGATTTAAAAAAAAAGAAAAAAAAAACTAAACAAAACCTGTACTATAATAGGCCATATGTATTCTCTGCTCTGCCTCAGATTCACATGAACAAGCCTGGAGTTCTATGTAAAATATCCTCCTTGAAATAGAGGTTTAAACAATATTAAGAAACAGTCATGTGACAAAAAAGCCAGCATGAAATGCACAGGAGTGCTCCTTGGTGGAAACAAATTTAAATAACATTGCACTATAAAATCAGTTATTTTATTTTCACCAGTTCATCGGGATACATGCAGGCTTTGGAAGATATTGTATCTGTAATGCTATGCCAATCTTATGACTAGACTTTTTTTTTTTAATTGCTTGACCCCCATCTTAACCCTAAATTAAAAAAAAAAGGTCCAGATAATATTAATAGTTATGTTAGTATTATTCTTCTGATCCCCTTCTTAACTTAGTACCACAAACTTAAAAAATGAGTCTGGGTATCTAAAACAACCTGTAAAAAGCCTTAATCCTTAGGTGTAAGCAAATAATGATTGTATCTAGAAGGCCTGTCTAAGTGCATGCTCTCTCGGCTTTTTTAATACATAGACAAAACAGCATTTAGCAGGTTTTGTTATGACATTAACATTCATCAAATAAAACATGTATTGTTGTATGTTTTTCTTATTGCTGTTGTTCATTGGATTAACAATATATTGGTTAACTAATTATGTGCTCATTTGATGGTTTCTCAAGTTGCATTAATGGATAGCCACCACATCTGTAAGCACAGAGCTACCAAATAAGTGAAGGTAATAATACTTTTGTCACCAGTGACAACTATTTAATTAATTATTTTACCCCACTGATGTCAGTGTTTCCCCCTGTGGTGGGAAAAAAAAACCTACCCTCTGGACAAGTCGCCAAAAGGTCAAATTTTATACTTGTATTTAGGTTGATCTCTCAACCTATAGTGGCGCAGTCAAACCATAAACACAAACAGGCATTTGGTAAATTACAGGTTGAAAGGTTTGGTAATAAGATGCAGCTGACATTCAAGATTTTTTTTCAGTGACACATAAATATTTAATATCAACCTGACACAGGTTTTAATGACTGTAAAAGCCACTAATACCAGCCTACAAACATCAGAAAATAACACAAACTACAGTGAATAGGTTCAAATGGAACTTGGCACATAGAGTAACAACTAAACTGTTCCACAATAACACATAAATTCATTTTACCCTCACCCCCCCCCCACCCCCTTACAACACACAATGCATATATATATATACACACACACACACACACACACACACACACACACACACACACACACACACACACACACCTTAACTAAAGTTCAGATATAGCCGTTTACATAACACATACATCAATGGTTCTTTGTTGAAATATTACCTTCTGCCACAACATACTCTAGAAAGATTGATTTTTTTTTACAATAAAATCTTCAAGTTCCTAAACCAATTATCAGAAAAAAGCAAAAACAAAACAGAAATATCTACAGAAAAATGATGTGCAAGAATATACATTTTTGTTCTAAGGCAATAGTTGTTGTTCCACAGGACTAGTGGTGTCAATGCGATGACGTTAACCGTCTTTGTTCTTCAGTTGCAGCCACACATCGTTCAACATTCATACATGTTTCTGCAGGTTGTTGGCTCATTAACTCAAAAAAGTTATTTATACTTGGAATAGCACCATAGGAAATCCCTTCAACAGCAACTGTCTTGCTTTCAAAGACTTGGTTTCATACTCCCAAAACGTTCTATTCACTATTCACTAGGAAATAGAACAAAAAACATCCAAGGGGTGGCTTGCCCATTTACCTTTAATGTTTCATATCGATGTAGACAATTCCTTATCTGTAACTATGGGATATTTCACTTATAACTGCAACATGCATAGCTATGTTGACTAAGTTTTGGTGATGTTCCCCATTGCCCAATTCCACTGATTAAAAGATCTGATTCCTTTCTAGCTTAATAGGGTCCTTACTTTAACAACTTAGAGGTGTTGGCCAGACCCAATGCATTTCTTTACATTTTAAGTGCAAAACAAGAGCTCAATACTATGGTAGCACACTTTGATATAAAGCCAACGCTTACAAAATGCATGGCTTCACAGTTGCTTTTTTTTTTTTTTTTTTTTTTTTTTAGGTGGACATTTGCACAAAGCCCTAAGAATGACACAGACAGAATCACGCGCACATACACGTACACACATTCATGCATGCACACGCACACTAACCAGTAAAGAAAAAAAAAACCACCAGTTTTGAGATGTAAAAGTCAGTTACAGTAAACAAGTCTGAATATACCAAAGGCTTCAATTCTATCCTCATTATTACATTGTTATATTTCTTTAGCCTGGTTCTATACTTTTTTTCTTGATTCAAAGCACAAACGCATAATTTTGACTTAAAGCAGCTGACCAAACAATGCAGATGCCAAAAATAGAATCAACTTTAGGGTGAATCTCTGAATAAAAAAAATGTTGAGGTACAACACTGTTTTCACCAGTAGAGAGTGCTAACATGTTTTACTTTATTTTGGCTGAAGTACCACCTGTTTGACACAAGGTGGCATTGCAGTTCTACTTGATGAAGCAACCCTCTAAACATTGAGGATTGGCAGGTCAGATATTTAATTAGACACAGTACATTTTTACAAGACAGAAATGCTGCAGTTTTTGACTACGTGTTGCTTTGTCAGACCAGCTGAGCTTTATTTCAAAGCAATTTCAGCTATGGAGTATGCGTTTTTAAAATGAATAGACTATTAACTATAGCTAGGCATACTGTAAGCATTAAGGGGGATACAGCTAAAAACAAGAACAAAAGCTTATATGTGACTGTACTGAACAAGCTTACTGAGTTGGTTAGTGAGGAAATAAGAAATATTACAAATACAGTAAACAAAATAAAGTCCTCAGCGGTTTATTTTAAAATACTTGTAACTGTAATGTTTCAGTCACCATAAATATATGTACGGTTTTACATCAAGCAGAACCACTTCAACACTTTCATTTATTAGTCAATGCTGCTCAGTAATCTCTGAAAAAGTATAAATTTACCAGTGGCCTCAAGTATCTTTTTCACAACGCCTGTCCAATTACCATGGTCCACATGGGCGCCTTCCTCCCATTTTAAATTTGCAGGCATCCACAGTAAACTCCAGCCACTGATAACAGTCTGTATAGTCTATCACGTGGCTGGATGCTGCTTTCACAAGATCCTCAATTGGCCTCCAACACAGAACATATCTTATTTAGTATCTACTCCACTTGGATACAAAACTTTCATTCTGCACTGAAGAGTTTAATTTACCTTTTCTGACTTTTTTTTCCAATGATAGAAAAAAATGTCGGTTTCCTTTTATATAAAAAAAAAAAAAAAAAAAAAAAAAAAAAAAAAAAAAAAAAAAAGTTGCTGTGTGATGATATTCCCCGATTTATTTTTTGGTACGGAGAGCCTCTTGAAACTTTGTGCTTGTGTATCGTATATGGAATCCTTTCTTGCTGATTGTGTCGTCAGAGTGGAAGTGAAGCAGGACAGCATCTCCTGCTGTGTAGATTTCTTCAGGTGGCTGGAAGAGGAAAGAAGTTTTACATAACATGTACGCTGAAAGTACATTCCAGAGTAGATATTCCACATTCTGTATTTTAAATTGTCATTAGTGTGAAAAATAAACTTGCTAACCCAGATATAAACAACAGAAAACATTTAATTTTGTGGCCTGCAGTTTTGTTTTAAGTTGTTTTCATATGTCAGAAAAATAGTAGAAAACTTTTCTAAACAGCATGAACCTGGAATTAAAAGTCCAACAAGCAGAACAAATTAGATACAAAACTATAAAACCATGTCATACTGTATACCTGATACTACATATATCTCTCTATTTTTTATTTATTTATTATCTCTGGAACTTATTATTGTTGTTTACCTTCAGAATGTTTTTTTGTGCTACATGTTTGTTGTACGAAAGGTTTTGGTTCAGAGATGTGTAATTACCTCCTTCTCTCATTTAAACTAGGGGACCAAATATGTATATGGATATATATATATATATATATATATAATATATATATATATATATATATATATATAGATTATAATTAAATTGTTTGCAGGTGCCTCATGTAGGGCAGCTGGGAATGAGAAGTGCTTGTCTAGCAGTAAACTAACAAGCTAAATATGTTTATGATGCCTGTTAGAAGCTTTATGGCATTTTGGGTGGAATTTACAGTTTTACTCAAACCTGTTTGCCAGTTTCACACGACATTATTGTATGGACTGGAACTCTATAGTACTGTATTATTAGGACTCAATGTACAAATAAACTGTGTCAAGAATCCCCCGCAGTGCCGTTACCCCAGATCCACAGAACCGTCCGAGCCTCTGCGATGTGCTGTCATAACCATCGAACAGTTCCACGTAGTCATAGCCACAGTCTGCTTCCTCTTCCACCTCAAATGTCTGGAAGGTCAGTTCTATGCCATATCCCTTCTCTGCAGTTATCATCCACTCACAATCCACCTGCCCTGGGTAGTTATTGTCTCCAAACTGTGCATGTGAGTACAGGTCTTTTAGTCTGGTCTCAGCTTTCAGCCTGCCTCCACATTCTGCAAGAATCCAAAAATGAGTGCACTGTTGAAGCCATTTCGGTAAACCAATGCACAACTACCATTAAACAGACTTATTATGTTCCCCCAAGCATTGCAAAACAGAAGAATGAAACCTTTCAATGACACCCATTAAGAAGGTTGCATCTGTGTGTGTGCGGTCTGTGATAGTGAGTGTAGAATGTAATTTTATATTGTAATTTTAATGCCCTTTTACTATTTTTGGATAAATACATGTCTCTTAGTAAACTCGCCATGTGATGACACTGACCATATTTACTGCACTGTTAAAACCTCACAACTTGAAAGTGAAACCTCTAGGCAGTTTTTTTTTTTTTTAGCCAAGTCTGTTTCTATTTAAAGAATATGTGTCTGTAATTAAGATCCCTCTCAAAAATAGCTGCCAAGAGAAACACTCAGCTTCCTGATGAAGATTATTATAGAAACCCCAATCAAAACCTCATTAGAGAAAACAAACAGCTGGGAAGCAGAGGGTCAAACCTTCTCAGTATTATGTTCTGTAAGGAACAGAAAGAACCAAAAAAGAGAAAATCAAAAAAGATTATTCAAGTATACCTACAATTTCTTACACTTTATGTTAATCCCTCTATTCATGCAAAATGTAATCTCAGCAAACATTTATTGTGCATCTCAGTAATTATGTACCAAATCTAACCATTCCCTTTACTTTTTTGCAATATAGTTACACATACCCTGACACCTCCATCTTTGCAGGGCCAAATGAAAAAATAAAATAGCTGTTATATAAATATCTTTGAATATAATTAATGGGATTGCCATTGGGCATATGTTACAGGAAATGATGCAAATCTAAATATTGAGTAATACAAAATATTTAGAAATAAATATTAATAAATAATAAAAAGTAATAGAGATTGAAGTTTTCATCTCAAGTACCAGTGTTTCCAACAGACACCACAAGGTGTACCAGTAACTATGTGCTATCTTAAACTGCTGTTGGAAAACCTACCCCAGTACAACCAAGTTTGTTGTGTCTGTACTCACTTGTTTGTTGTGTCTGTACTCACTTGTTTGTTGTGTCTGTACTCACTTGTTTGTTGCCTCATTCTGCTGACTGGTTAATCTATGCAGCTGATAACTGCAATGAACTCAGCATGTTTATATTTTAAATATTTTGCAAGTGTTGCGTAAATAATTGGTGACTGCACCTTTAACTGTGTACAGTTTTAATATGGGAAATGTCATGCTGCAGCTCCCATGCTCAGTGTTAGTGAAGTCCTGATCTGACATCATGTAACACAGACATATGATTACATGTTACCATTTATTTTTTAGTAAAAACCAAGTTTAAATTGCAGTGAGTACATTCTGCTACATTTATGATATGAAACACACCACAGCAAGCACATGTCTTATATTTGAAATATTTTCATTCTCAGAGCTAATTTTAATGAATGGCTTTTTTTTTTTTTTTTTTCAATCAAGTAAGCTGCAGTACATTTCATTTTGAATTCCCTTCTTTTTTTCTAGGCAGTACACTTCCTTATTACAGTCCCAATTCTTTCACATTTCTTAAAATGGTCAGTTTGAAAAAATAAACTTTGTTTTTCCCTGCAACAGCTCACCCTGCTTTAGTACAAAACTCACGTTACGTACTGTTTTACATAATGGTAACGGTACTCTTAAATTAATGTGTGTGCTTATTTGGCTGGAAAGATGATCAGCTTATCATGTAACTGGGAATCTCTATATCTGGGATGCAAGATGTAAAAAAAATCTGTTTGTGTTGACTCAAAACTTTATTTAGACATTTGCATGCCTAAATTTGACTGGCGAAAGACAACATTGGTTATTGGAGTTCACAAAGATAACCTTTTCACTTCCTTTTTTGTTTAATTGTTTAGGTTTTTGCTGCATTACAGCCCTTAATTAATGTTTCTTTATTTTAAGTTTCCAAGGCATTTTGTTAATGGCACTTGTGCAAACCTTAAGTGCATTTTTATTTTAGTTTTTTGCTCGTTCTAGGTTTCTTAAATGCAACTGTATATGTTACCTACATTTGTACACAACAGTACTCACACACGTTTGGTCACCATCACAACTATTGCAAGAAACTGGGGTTTGCATATTCTGCTGGTGTTAATACCTCCCTGCACTTACAAGCATTTCTATTCATTCAAATTGTTACTGTCTCGTACTTTATTAAAACATGTTTTTTTTTTTTTTTTTTTTTTTTTACAGACAAACGTCATGTCACATTCATAAATATTGACACATGCTTTTGGGAACGGCAGCATTTTTGTGCCTAACTGTGAAAAGACACTTGTCAGCGCCTGCAGCTCACTGAACCGCTTAGTGGAGGTGATAGACACGAAGGAAGGCTGTCTTCATAGACAGATACTTCAACTCTATGGAGTGTATGGGCTCAAATGGGGCCTTCGTGAGAGCCTCAAGTAGAATATCAAGGCTCCCTTTGGGGAGAACAGTCCTCGGAAGAGGACGTAATCGCTGAGCACCTTTAAGGAATCGCGTAGCCAAAAAATGCGTACCTGGAGACACCGAATCCAGGGGAGAATGGCATGCAGAAATAGCCGTTAAATACACCTTCAGAGTGGCAGGTGACCTACCAGCCTCAAGCAATTCTTGTAGAAACTGTAAGATAACTGGTAAGGGGCAAGAGACTGGGTCATGACTCCTGGCCAGACAGCAAGTCTGGAAATACTTCCATTTATAAGCGTACAACGACCTAGTGGAATCTGCCCTAGCATTCTGCTGTGTATCCACAGCTGCACCTGATAACCTTAGAGCTAACCAGCGGTCCCTTTTAGGGGCCAGACCAATAGCTGGAATCTGCCCGGTTCTGGGTGCCAAAGAGTGCCTCTTGACTGGCTGAGGAGATCCACGCAAAGCGGGATCTTGCAGGGGTGGCCTTGTAAGAGCTGGCGCAGGATCGAGAACCATATTCTTCTAGGCCACTTGGGGGCCAATAGAGGAACCAATGCCTTGTCTAACGGGACCTTTTCGAACAGCGGTATAGGTGGGAAAGCATACAAAAATGCTTTGGGCCATTCGTGTGCTCAGTGCTTCGACGGCGATTGGATCGAGTGTGTTGTCTCCCTGAGACTAAGTGATCGACCTGCATCTTCCCGAACTGTTACCAAATGCGCTTCACTACCTGAGGGAGGAGTCACCACTTCGATTGATGCGGGCCCTCCCTGGAGAGGAGGTCCGCTGCCCAGATGACCACTCCGGGAATGTGTGTCGCCCAGAGGGCCAGCAACTTCCTCCAAGGTGGCAAGTTGGATGCCCAGGCACTGAGCACATAGGGTGTGCCTGTCCTCCTGAGAGATGTTGGCCCTGCAGGACATACAGATGTGGAATCCGGTCTTGCTTGAAGTCATATTGGCGTGTTCTGCACTGACTGAACACAGTGTGCACGAACACT
Source organism: Polyodon spathula (assembly GCF_017654505.1). Taxonomy (NCBI): domain Eukaryota; kingdom Metazoa; phylum Chordata; class Actinopteri; order Acipenseriformes; family Polyodontidae; genus Polyodon; species Polyodon spathula. Next base: position 78,364,641 of record NC_054534.1, read on the forward strand.
GTTTGCACTGGGTACTCAGTGAGCTATAATATACAGTGCCTATAGAAAGTCTACACCCCCTTTCAAATTTTTCACAATTTGTTGCCTTATAGTCTGGAATTAAAATGCATTAAAATATATATTTTTTCATTTATCTACACATCCTACCCCACAACTTCCAAGTGAAAAAAAATATTCTAGAAAGTTGTAGAAAATTAATTAAAAATAAAAACTGAAATAGTTTGGTTGGATAAGTGTCCACCCCCCCTTGTAATAGCAATCCTAAATTAGCTCAGGTGTAACCAATCACCTTCAAAATCACACACAAAGTTAACTGGCCTCCACCTGTGTTAAATTGTAGTAATTCACATGATTTCAGATAAATTCAGCAGTTCCTGTAGGTTCCCCCTGCTGGGTAGCGCATTTCAAAGCAAAGACTCAACCATGAGCACCAAAGAGCTTTCAAAAGAACTCTGGGACAAAGTTGTTGAAAGGCACGGATCAGGGAATGGGTATAAAAAAATATCAAAGGCCTTGAATATCCCTTGGAGCACGGTCAAGACAATTTTTAAGAAGTGGAAGGTGTATGGCACAACCAAGACCCTGCCTAAATTACGTCATGCCTCCAAACTGGATGACCGAGCAAGAAGGAGACAGATTAGAGAGGCTACCAAGAGGCCAATGGCAACTTTACAAGAGCTACAGGCTTTTATGGCCAAGACTGGTCAAAGTATGAATGTGACAACAATATCCCAAGCACTCCACAAATCTGTCTTGTATGGTAGGGTGGAAAGAAGGAAGCCATTATTGAAGAAAGCCCACCTTGAATCCTGTTTGAAGTATGCAAATAAAAACAATCAGGAGATTCTGTAGCCATGTGGTGAAAAGTTTTGTGGTCTGACAAATCTAAAATTGAACTTTTTGGCCTAAATGCAAAGTGTTATGTTTGGCGCAAACCAAACACTGCGCATGTTATGGGGATGTTTCTCATCGGCAGGGACTGAGGCACTTGTCTGGATAGAAGGGAAAATTAATGGAGCAAAGTACAGAGAAGTCCTTGAGTAAAATCCGCTGCCCTCTGCAAGAAAGCTGAAACTGGTATGGAAGTTCAACTTTCAGCATGACAACAACCCAAAGCACACAGGCAAAGCTACACTGGAGTGGCTAAGGAACCAAAAGGTAAATGTCCCTGAGTGGCCCAGTCACAGCCCCGACCTAAATCCAATCAAATATTTGTGGCATGACTTGAAGATTGCTGTCCATCAACACTCCCCAAGGAACCTGACACAGCCTGAACAGTTTTGTAAAGAAGAATGGACAAATATTGCCAAATTTAGGTGTGCAAAGTTGGTAGAGACCTATCCCAAAAGACTCACAGTTGTAATTGCTGCCGAAGGTGCTTCCACCAAGTATTAACTCAGGGGGTGGAAACTTATCCAATTATGATCGTTCAGTTTTGTATTTTTAATACAGAATTTTTTTCTCAATAAAATACTTTTTTCTCCTTAACAGTGTGGAGTATGTATGTAGATAAGTGTAAAATCCTCATTTAAATGCATGAAACTCTGATTGCACCGCGTGCACTGTGCATGCTCAGCACCGTGAGCATCGAGTACCGCGAGCATTATGTGCACTGCGTACCGTGCAGGACCATGCACTAGCGCTGTATCACTGTGCGCACCTAGTACTGTGAGCACTACGTGCATCGTGTGGCACCGTGCGTCCCTGCACTAGCGCTGTAGCACCGTGTGCTACCACGAGGCACTGTCCGCCAGTGCACTTGCGCTGTAGTGGTGGGTACTGAGCACCATGTGCATCGTGTGCAACGTATGCACTGTGCGTACTGAGTACCGTATATACAGAGTACTGCGGGCACTATGTGCACTGTGTACTGAGAGGCGCTGTGTCCATGCACTGGCACTGTAGCACTGGGCACTGTGTGTCTCATGCAATGAGCACAGTGCTCACCTAGATACTGAAGTACCAAGGGCTATGCGTGCACCACGGTGCCGAAGCACTGGGGGTGGCTGCCATGCAAGATTTAGTTAGGGTGAAAATCTGTTTAGATAGGACGAGAAAAAGGTTACTACTAAATAATGACCTGCTTATCAGCAAAATTTAGCTAAGATCTAAAATTGTAAAACTTAACTTATATTAATAAACACTGAGCAGACTATTTACGAAGATTTTCTGGGACAAAAATATTTTGCACTATAAATTATATTAAAAAAAAATATTTAAAAAAAATATATTCCCTGGGACTACTAGCATATATATATATATATATATATATATATATATATATATATATATATATATATATATAGAAAAAGTGATGCAGTAAAGGGTTAAGGGTTAAGGACTGTCGTATGTGTCCTGTTAGTGTTTGAGTCTAGCAGCAGCAGTACAATTAATGGAAAAAATGCACATTTTATGCTATTTAATGCTAAACTGAAAACCTGAAAACTGTTAATATACTAAAAGGAAAGCACTTGTGAAGCTTCAATCAAGAATTTCAATGAGTTCCTGAAATGCAGTATGATGTATTTGTACACCACATTGAGCCTATTTTAACACAGGGGAATCGAACAATGCATTGTCTTTTCCAGAACTCATTTAGGTCTGTAAAGAACACGACCTGGGATGTCTGTATCCTGATGTATTCAATCTACTGTTGCTTCTGGCCACGCTGCCTGTTACAGTTGCAACTGCAGAAAGATGTTTCAGTGTTAAAAAGCTCCACAGTGTATGGACTTTCATTGAAATGGCGAGCGTAATGCTATTTATATAACCATATCAACACACCTACATAAACCAGCACACACACACACACACACAAACACCATATATATATATATATATATATATATATATATATATATATATATATATATATATATATATTAGTTAACCCTTCTGGGGTTAATAATGTGCGAATGCACATTTGTGTGTTTGTTTGTTAATTGTTTGATTATTAATTATCCCCTCCACCTGGTGATTATTGTTAATTAGAGCCAGGTGCATGGCATTTAGAGAAAGGAAACAGTTTGCTCAGGGCTGCTGCTGTCTGGAGGGCCTGGCTGATGGTGTTTTCAATCGTTGGAAGAAAAAAAAAAAAGAAAGGGGTACCTTTTTGTTAACAGTTAAACAGCTTAGCTGTCCTGTTTATGTTTAGTTCTTGCTCAAAACAGAGCTAGGTGTTTTGTTATTTTGTGTTTGTTTGTTTTGGTGTAAATATTAAGAATAGCGTGTAAGTGCTGAAACTTCCATTTCCGTGTCCTGGGTCCTGCTTTCAAAGGGGCAACGAACCTGCGTGAGTTGCAATCTTATCACACATATATATATATATATATATATATATATATATATATATATATATATATATATATATATATATATATATATATATATATATACACACACTCACACACAAACACACACAGTGGTTTGCAGATGTATTCACCCCCCTGCAAAGTTTTCACATTTTGTGGCACCTGAGCGTACTCCACGACGCTTTCAAATTTGACTTTACATGTAGAATCTACACAAACTACTCCACATAAAGTGAAAAGTTAAAAAAAAAAAAAAGGCATATAGAATACGTAAGATATTCAGAGAAAAACAGATTAATCTCAGTTGCACAAGTATTCAACCCCATTGCTACTGCAGCCCTAAATCAGCTCAGGTGCAAATTATTTGTTTGAAAGGTCACAAAATTAGTGAAATGGTTCCAGCCTGTGTGTACCCAATGTGGTTTAACTTGTAGATCATTTCCCTCAGGTATACAAAGACTTTCAAGCTGCAGCTCACATAATGATCCAACAAAGCAATCATGAAGACCAAGGAGCTTTCGAAACAAGTCAGGGATAAAGTGGTAGAGAGGCACAGAGCAGGAGAAGGGTACAATTTTCCCTTTCCAGTCTGATATCATCAAAAAGATGTAAAGCACAGGTCTCTAGTAGTTATTTCAATGGAAAAAGCTGAGAAACCTTTCAATGGCCAAGTGAGACCAATAGGAGCAGAATGAAACTGGAAAAAAGAACGTATCTCATAGCCCCATCCACTACAGAATTAACAAAGGAGGTAGCTGCTTCTGCATCCAGCACTCAAAGAATATCACAGACACTTGCAGAGCTTTTTGAGATGTTAAAGTAATAAAATAATGACTTGGATCTCATTATTGAGGAGTTTGGTGATAAAATAAGTGATCAGGAGAGGATTTATCAGTATGCACGTCTATAAAGAGGTATGTGAAAAATACAGCGAACAAGGGGTGGAGCTTGGCTGGAGATGCAGTACTGAGTGTCCTTTTGCGATTCAATGCCTTTTAAACCTGTTTTACTGCTGGCAAGCAGGAAACTGTTCTGGGATGTCACTCTGAAGCCAACAATAACCTTGAAAGATCTGCAAAGCTCTGTGTCTCAGATGGGCATCAGTGTTCACACATCAACAATAAGCTGGTCCCTACACTAAGCTGACCCATATGGACGGGTAGCAAGAAAGAAGCCATTACCCCAAAAGATTCATCTTAAAGCACGTATTAGGTTTGCAAAAAAGCACGTAGATGATACTGCAGAAATGTGGAAAAAGGTTTTGTGGTCAGACAAGACAAAAATTGAATTTTCTAGTTTAAATTCCAAGCGTTAAGTCTGGTGCCAGCCCAACACTGTATATCATCCAGTTAACACCATCCCAATTGTCAAGCATGGTGGTGGCAGCATCATATTATGGGGATGCTTCTCTTTAGCAGGGACTAGGAAGCTTGTCAGGACAGAGGGAAGAATGGATGATGCAAAGTACAGAGAAACGTGTTTGAGTCAGCTAAGACATTCTTGAGTGGCCCAGTCAAAGTCCTGACTTGAATCCAATCGAAAACAAATGGTGAGACTTGATGATTGCAGTCCATCGACTATCCCCAACAAACTTGTCAGAACTGGAGCAATTTTCCCGTGAAGAATGGGCAAAAATTCACCACCCTACTGTGCAAAGCCAGTAGAGACCTATCCAAAAAGACTCATAGCAGTAATTGCTGCAAAAGTTGCTTCTACCAAGTACTAACTTAAGCGGCTAAATACTCAGGCAACCAGTACATTTCATTTTGTACATTTTCTTTACAAATTTTGCTGACATTTAACATCTGCCTCAGATAACAGTGTTTAGTTTAACCACTACAGGTTTGAATAAAAAAAAAAGTTTGTTTGAAAAACTGTGCATAGATTATTTGTAATTCAACAAAATGTGACATTATTGGTAAGGGGGGGGGGGGGGGGGGGTGAATACTTCTGCAAACCACTCTGTGTGTGTGTGTGTGTGTGTGTGTGTGTGTGTATATATATATATATATATATATATATATATATATATATATATATATATATATATATATATATATATATATATGTTCCTACATGGGGAGGTCCATAGCCGCAGTGGACCAATAAACATTTTTAGTTCGTGTGCATGGTGTGTGCGTTGAGGAATCATGTCATCAGTGCCGGTGTGTATCAGTTGCAAGCCACACATACCACAGGTTGAAAACCACTTGTCTAGGGTATTCTTAAAATTCAGATATTTTCTAAAACTCTTTAATTATGCAACCAACATATTTCACATATTTATTCTGTAAGGGTAAAGTGTTGTTTTTCACTAATATCCACTATGCTTTAGATTCTGTATTGTGTGAGATACATTTTATAAAAACTAACAAATTACCATCATTAAAATAGAAAAAAATCCAGAGCAGAAAACACTCAAGAAGACATGTCAGCATTAATACCACTAGGTGGCACCTGAATCCTTATTGTCTGAAAGGCGGTTTTATTTATTTTTTTAATTCAAATAAATAAATATTTCGGTTTCGGGCATTAGTCATTCATCAGCTAAAATGTCACGAGATGAAGGACTCTAATGTCAGAGACATCCTCAGTACTTTTGTATTTATGTTGTACTTCGTGCACCTTTACTATTTAAAGTTTTTTTTTTGTTTATTTCTAATATTCTAGTGTGCATTCATCTAGATAGAGAGATAGATAGATAGATAGATACACACACACACACACACACACACACACACACACACACACACACATATATATTAACCCTTTATTTCTGGTTGTATCAAATCTCACCTAGTATACAAAAGCAAACTGAAACTTAAAAAGGTTTCATTTAAATTACAAATGTCATGGCCTAGTTTATCCTGTTGTGAAAAAGAAATCTAACATCATTTTAGGAATGGCATGTTAGAATCTATTTAACTGTTTAAACCCTATCACAAAATAAGAAGACCTTCATTTTCTCCTATGTAGCAGGAAGAGTCGCCTCAGCAAACACATATCAAGCATGTTAATTGGTATTGTGATTTACTAACCTGTGGAATGGGTGGCCTGAAATCCCTTCCTTTGTACTGAGGCATCTGAAATGAACCTGAGATACATCTTGTTGCCAGTGGAGATAACAGGATCTGGTAGTTTGCTGCCACATAGCCGCCCCAGAATTGCGGCTTTGTCACTCTCTCCGTCAAACACCTCCAGATGGTCGTAGGCGCATTCCTGATGCTGTTCGATCTCAAACTCATTAAAAGACTGAAAAAAATAAAATAAAACAAGAGGTTTAGGAGATACCTACATCATCCTTTTGATAAGTATAAAGTTTGCTTCTGCACGCGAAAAACAAAAAAAACAAAACAAAAAACACTGCCACTCACAATAAAAATTTTTTTAAAAAATGTCTGGAACTTATTTAACTGAGACAGGGTAGTGTCACGACCCAGGATGTTATAGGCTAGGAGAGACTCAGAACACAGAAAGGTGAAGTTTAAGTGCAAATGCACACTTTATTTACAAACAAGAAACAAACACTAAACAAAACAACATTAACAAAACAATGCATTAACCAACAAAACGGCACAAGGGCCAAAACAAAAGGTTTGACAAAAACTCACGAAACGTAACAAACAGCACAACACGGAACACACAACACTGAACACAGCCTTCCACCTCTACTACCAACAGCAACTCTAATCCTCTCTTCTTACCACCTGTGAACACCTATTTTATACGCCCGTGGCTCCCACTTTTTTTGACAGGGAGAAATTCAACCCCCTCTCTGCCAACCCAATAGTCCCCATACCAACACAAACTTACACCAGCATGGGTTTTAACCCTGCCACACTGCCATACACCTCACCCCTTGTGCACAGAACACATGGCTGCCATCGGCCATCAACCCCCTCCCCTCATGTCCATCCTGTTCCATGTGGCTTCCTGTGGATGGGTTCGTAATTGGGGTTGTAGTGGAGGTGGTCAACTCACCTCCCCCTTCTGCTGCCGGGGTGTCCCAACCGCTAACGGCGGTGCAAGACATTGCGGCAGTGGCAATGCTGACCATGGTACCTCTAGCAGCGAAAATGCTGCTAGTGGTAACGCTAGCAGAGGACATGCTGGCTCCTCCGACCTGCAGCAAGCAGTGGCAACTTTGGCAGCAACAATGCTGACAGTGATGCGGGGCACGCCGGCATTGTCGTTGGACCTGGGCACTCCGGTAGTGCTGGCGCTGGCTGTGGCAATGCTAATATTCCCCAGCCACATTCCAACGTGTTTTGACAGAGAGAAATTTAACCCCCTTCTTGCCAACCCAATATTCCCCACACCATACACACACACACACACACACACACACACACACACACACACACACAGACAAACGTGCATTAACCTAAAGTGAATATTTGGAGGACCGACTGAAGACATTAAGGACCATATTCACATAACTTAAAGGGGTGTTTTAGACAACTAACTATTAACTGTTTTTTTTTTTTTATAAAGCCCTTCAAAAGACATATCCTGAAACAGTCCATAGTCCAAAGTTTTATAAATAGGGTACTATAGGGTTCGATTCTGTATAGTAAGGGTTGCTATGACAAAACACAAACACATGGTTTATGATCTTAAGGCGACAGTGACATGGAATACATAAATAAATACACCAATTGTAAATGTGTTACGTACAAAGCACGATTTCAATTATAATTTGTGTTTTGTTAAAATACAACAACAAATGTAATTAGTCTTTTGACACAGAAATTATTACCAGTATATTTCTGGCTGGGATAATACTGTTTGCATACCATTCCACACTCTACAAATTCATGCAACTGTTTTATTGCCTGATATATTAATGTACAAAGAACTTGTACATTGGCTGATCCAATTTCACTTCACTGCTATAGTTGCTAACTATTTCCTGTGACTCTGACCTAATGTGTGGGAGTGTGTTTAAAATATGTGGTAACAAACATCAGATCTGGATTTCAAAGACTTAGCCATGTTACAGCATGCGTACTTTCAAGACAACAGCTGTTTCTTTGTTCATAGAAGTGCAATGGTAAATGAACCAGAGGATTCTGGACAGATTTTATTTTATTTATTGTACTATGGAATAGAGTGCAATGGTAATGCCATTTGAGATCGAATCGGCGCCAACATTTTTATAGTACTTTTTTTTTAATAAGAATAATCATTTAAATATTCAAGATATAGCTCTACTACAAGTACTGAAGAAATTAATAAAGTTGAAATGTTTGTCAAATAATTGTACTAGTTTATTTTAGCATTACTTCTATCTAACTGTAATGATTGGAGTACCACCACTACTTAAAATGACCCCCCCACCCACCTGAAAATACAGTGATAATATTTTTAAGGGGAGGGTCACCAATATGTATGAGTATCCCTGTCACATGCAGATATCGGTTCTATTAGTCACTGAAGAAAACTGATACAAAGACTTCAATACTGCTGAAGCCTACCAAGTAACTACAAATATGAGGCATTACTATAAGCAAGCTTTCTGTGGTGAGGAATACGGTACAAATGGTCTACAATATGCCTAGTGCCTGTAACATGTGTACAGCTTCTGGAATATGTTGACTGTAGTGCAGTGTGTGTCACATACACAGCTCTGAGACCATTTGCCTTAACATGCATATGATAGCATTACCTCATTTGACACCAGTGGCGTCCCACTCAAATTCAGGTCATAGTATTACCTCAGCCTGAATAACTACATAAGTATTGTGTATATATGATGTTTTTGCACACATGCTTAACAATATTGGTGAAATAAACCATAGCATTCCACTGGGAAAACGGTATGCAATCTGTCATCACCCCTTTCTTTCTTAATGAATCATCACACTGTAACAACATATCATAATGTATGTATCTACACAGAGATATTTTCCATGTCTAAAATCTGGCAATGAACTGAATTCTCAAATGCAGCAGGCTGAAAGATTAAGCGGCAGTTTTTGTAAGGAATGAATGGAAAACAGTAAAACACTGTGCAAATAATAGTACATGTTCTGTCTAGTACAGCAAAACTGCCTTAATCTACATAATCCCTGCTGGAATCTAACCAGACCCAGAATGTGAACGCATTTTACATTAACAGCTGTCCTTGAAGACAAGTACATACTTAAACCTAAGAAGAAAATAATGCATTTTGAATTAATAACTTCATAATAGCTTTTTTCAATCACAGACACTGCAGAGGAGTGAAAGAGATTTCCTTAATCGCACCTATAATCCTCATTATAAATGAACCTAATGTATAATAAAAACAGTTCAAGGGACAGTCAAAAGCTGTGGCCTGATCCTGACAATTATTTATTTATTTATGTTTTGTTTGTTTATAAAATTACAAATCTGTATTATTCTTCATTTTAATTAATCCAATGTAAAAAAAAAACCATACATACATAAATAAATAAATCAATAAATAAATAGTTTTACTCAATCCTATTAGATGTGTCCAGTTTAATATTGTTCTTTTTAGTGAAAGTGATACAAGGAAAACTCACACGAGAAACACTGTAAATGAACTTCAGGTAAATAGTTATTTTTACTTCTTTTGTAATTTCTCACTTAAGTAAAAAGCTGTGATAAATGGAGACAAACATCATCAGGCTAGATAAGCACAGGCCTTTGTGCATTTTTAACCATACACATCACCCCTGTTAGATTTATCATGGCAGTGATATACAGTAGTTAATTTATTATCACTAGTACTGCACTTAAAAGCCAGAAAAATCACGTTAAAACCACAGGTTATAAACCAAAACATAAGAAAATAGCTGTATATAAAATGACCCACAAATGTAGATAATAAAATGATGAATAACCTTCCTCACGGAGTTCTAAATCTTGGAATAAGTGTTTTATCCCATGAGATCCCCCTAGTAACCTAGATTTTCATATCCGGCAACCTTTTTTTGTGGCAGTCTTCCTGTGGAGATTCTAGAATATTGCAAAATCTCCATCAGTAATGAGTTTTTTCTCACCCATTGAAATGGTTCTGAGATTAAGTGAAAAAAAAAAAGGTATTTTGAAAATGTATTTACTAGGTAGGCTTTTCTTATTACAAAATTCCAGATGAAGGAGTCATTTGATTATAATGTGGTGTGTTTATCTGCCCTGCACAGTACTCACTACTTTCACACGGTGCCCAGGAGTAGCTGTAACTGCCCATGTGCATTCCTTACGGCTTGGGTACTTGTCTGGCCAGTTGGGGCTGGTGATCACTCCACTGGGACTGTGGACACTGTGTTCGCATTCAGCTGTGGTAACAAATGATAGATGAAATGTTAGTTTCCATAAATATACAGTGGCAATAAAAATTTTAATGAAAGTGGATCTTGAGTTGTAGAATAAAACATTTTTTCTAATACTAGTGGTTAGCAGTAATGTGAACATCAAGCAAAGTTGGCATCAGACAAGACAGGCCCAATGCCTGGGAAATGTGTTTATATGACAATACAATTTATATTGTTAGCACTCAAATGTTACAGATTATTATCAAATCATTATTTTACAGTTGCTTATAAACAAGTGTGTGAGGTAGACCGTTCCTATTTCAAACGCAGATCTCATCCTCCCCAAAGGGATATATGTCAAACATGACATCTGACTGTCTTGTCCACGTATGCCTTTTTTTCCATCCAAGTATGATTTACTTACCCTTAGGAGAGATAAACATTCTGCCCCTAAGTGCTCACTTTAGACCTGCAGTTAACACTGACTGAGGATAAAACCAACAACCTCCCAATCTGCTAGCTACTACGTCATTTGGTTTGGTAATGAAGACCACTGGAATTGTTTGACATAGTTGAGAGGACTTAAAATATTTTAATAATGAAATAGAATCTTGAAAAAAAAAACAAGTGCAAATGGAAGTAATGCATTTGTTAGGGTTCAAGGGTGGAAGTCAAGACCATGTAAAAATATAACTTGACACATTAGAAAATAACCACTTGTTCTGCTTCCTTTAATATCTACAAACCAGGTTCTAATTAAAGGGATACAGGTTCAGTGTTTGTCAATTAAATAACATGAAATTGACAAACATGAAACATTAGGAGGTGTTCAGGTTCACAATCACTCAATTTGTCTGATTGAATTGGTGGTTTTACTATTCTTTGAAAAATTAACATATCTTCTGTGTATAGTATTTTTAAAAAGGATGCACAATAAGTGATTTTTTTAACACATTTGCTCAAAGAAATAACAACAGGTAACAGTTAACAGGAATTGTAAAAAGCACTTCTTATTACAATCACGGTTTCTATGGGGTTTTCTGTTACTTGTACTTGGAATTGCTTCTAAGAAGTATTTATTGGCAGTTATGCCAGCATGGCAACACAGTGTGAGAGCCCCAGATGAGACGAAAATGATCTTCCAGTCAGCTTTTAAAACGTTGTAAATGTGAAGGAATGGCCGCTTTTCTCGTTTTAAAATTAACGCGTTAATGAATGGATTTATTGAATACCTGTCTGGTTTCTGGAGATGGTATTTCATTGTGCTCACTGTCAATGCACAAAGATTAATTTTAATCTGTCCAATATTTGTAACCTTTATTACAAAAGATGAAAAAGAAATAGAACTTGTAGCACTATATTTTTCGGAACCCCACTGCTTACACTTTAAGGAGCTTGAAAAAAAAATCATGTCTGGATGTGGAGACCCTTCTAGGCCATTTTGATGTGGCGTTGCCTGCAAGCGAGTTAACTTCGTGTCAGTTTTTAATTGCAATCGTAACCTCTAGATCGTAATTATACAGAATTACACCGATTGCTTACTAGCATCAATTGTCAGTACAGTTAATGCATGTCTACAGTGATAGTCTAATTTAAGCATTAGGTCATTACCTAGTATGCTATATATACAATAGTCTAGGTGGAAAGTAGGAGAAAGAGAATGCCTCCCTTCTATCGTGGTATATATCATAGTTGGGTTAGATCTACAATTGTGAATCTTCTCTCTCTCTCTCTCTCCTCTCTCCTCTCCTCTCTCATTTTATGGTCATCATATAGATATATAACAGCTAATACAGTTATAATTATCTAGATATGATATAATATTATCCATAGCATATCGTCTGTAAAAACTCACTATACTAATATTCATCTCTCTCAATTTGGAGTTGATGTAATACACACATATATCCTAACATGTAGCTAATCCTATGACCAATATTAGTCTGTATCCAACATATTTGCCAGCCTCTATATGAGTATATTGTATAGTACTTTCATATCGAATAGTGTAATCACCGTGGATCTATATTCTAGCTATCGTCAAAGTTAGCATGTTCTGAGACTTTAAGTATTGTTACCGTCATCGCTATCCCTTCTAAATACGCTGACACTACATGAGATACCAGTAGATCCTCCATAATATACTCGCTAAGTTCATAGTAACTAACTATCCAAGCAATGAATACTCATTCTACCTATCATATATCAACCTCATAGCTGCAATATTATATTATATGATGTAACTCTAGTTTTTTGATTTGTCTGTTTTACATTCACCCCCAACAAGGTAAACCCAGAATCTATTTCGACCTTTATTGTTCTAGACATCTTTCAGCTAGTGCTATCCATGTTTTACGAAGTAACAGAGAGTTCTAACTGATCCACCCCCGCACACCTCGCCGCAGTGAGCTATACTACTGATCTGTATCGGACAGGAGACCCATCCAACTCTCGTCGATAGAGGACATGACCTGTCTCGTAAATATCGAGGGCAGCGTGGCATCTGCCCCCCACACCTGACTCACAGTGGCATGTACCGACTATATACATTTGTCTCCCCCCGAGCACGTCCTGGGTACCGAGTGCGCTGACCACGACCCCCCATGCTTATTTTTCCGGTGAGATTTAATGCTGTATGACAGCTGCAACCCCAAAAGATACCTCAGATAATTGTGTTACAGGTCGTTCTGACAAAGTTAAAACTCCCTCACACCGTTAACCGTTCTCATGTGACGTTTGCTAGCAGGTAGGTCCGATCGACACGGTCACTTAACACTCCTACAAAGAAAAGAGATGTCATTCTTCGCGAGTCAGTTCAGTATTGCAACATCTTCCTATCAAGCCGTGACATCGCCAGGTTCATAGTGGCAAGTGTAGAAACGTACTCAGTGTAACATTGAGTGCGGTCCGGCGTCCTGGAGGATGTAATTCGTCAGCACTCTGTGACCTGGACAATGGAAGAAGGTCGGTACCCACTCGATCAGAGTATGCAATTTGATGGGGGGGACAGGTGCGGGGTAGGCTACAACACAGACTAGCTGGTGTCTAGTTTGGTGTCGGAGCGAGTGAGACAATGGGGTAGAACATGACCAAAAACAAATGTGCTCTGTTCCATCCAGTGTATGCGTTCTCTAAAAGATCCTGCCTGCCGAACGTCCTGTCGCTTATTTTGTGTCTGTTTAAGATTATGTCATTCAATAGCAAGCCAACTTGGCTAGTAGTCCAATCACCTCACCATCGCAGCCAAAAGTCAGGAGGCGATACCCAGAACTGTGACTGAACTCTCAAAGTTCGCAACTGCACATTATCCAGGTGTGGCTGAATTTGAGGAACCCGCACTGTATACGGCAGCGTCGACGGACGGTGACCGTAGACTACTCTTCACAACGCAGAAAGACTGCCACTTAGGGATTTCTAGTTGACCATGACCTAGTCTAGACAAGGGTCTGTCGCACATACCGCAAAACAGCACGCTCGTTGGATACGACCACTAAGAAGTGGTCACTGACTGTCTGCACGGGGTACGGTCCGACGTATGACCAATACCATACACGTCCAGATTCGAGACGCGGTTCCACATTGTGTGCTCAACTGAAACATTACGGTGTGCTTCCAAGGTCATAGGGCGGTACAGGCTGCGTTCATAGCGGTTGTGGTAACTCTTCTCCTACCACGATGTAGTAACAAGCGTGATCCGCGTTCTCTAGTTGTAGTGACCTAGTTGAGTATAGAGGAAGTACGCTTCCCTCTAACCCACAGTCGAAGACGCTCGTTTACGCACTCAAAGTAGTCGGTCTAATGAATACGGAGACACGGCGAACTAAGGTGAATGGGGATGGACAAAAAAAAATGTCCCATACGACACATGGTGTGCTACGGAACATAGCATAAGGGTCAGTACACTCTTAGGCTATCGATTCGGATTACTATGCATACAAAGTAAACCCCGTTCTAATCGTCAATGTACTTGGTACATTGCGGTAATTATTAGCCACTTTTGAACCATTTACGTACAGTACCAATGCATACAAACACACGCTCAACACAACCCACCCCCACCACACACAGGTATCTAGTCGATACTCTGAGTATTACATGCAATCACACTATGTTATATGATACTTAACTCTCATATAGTACTCTATCTATATTAATTGACGTTTATACTATGGTGATCGCGTGTTCAAGTCAGATGTGTCTTCGGTACAAGCATAATTGATAGATTGTTTCTATATGTACAATTACGTACAATCCTAAACAGTACACAACAAGATCGGCTCCACTATCAATTATTTTGGTGTTCACCAATCACATATAAATGATAGGTATCGTTACTATTGTCAGGACGTGAGTGCAAGTCAAGCATAGCGTACGTCGGATAACTAGTACTTACGACTGTACTCAATTAAGTCATACATCCACGCCGTTATCATAACCGGTGTAGAAGAACAGGCCAATTATCTCGCTGACCAAATGTAGACCCGACTGCCATCATTAACGTCAGTTCCTGCCCTTCCATCGTAAAATGTGTTACTACTACCACGCTTATCATTGACAGTTATGTTTTAACTATTTATCATTGACAGTTAACTAAATAAGTACAGTACGTGTGTGTGTCAGTCTAAATGTGTATACATTATAAATATTTCTTTAGTTACCGATATTTGTAATTACCGTAATTGTCTAAACCTTCCTGGAAATATTTATGTTAGCTTTAGTCTCAGAGAACACCTGAAATACCCATTAGGAAGACTGTGTTGAGAATATATCAAGGTAGAATGTAACTAAAATGTGGTGGTTGTATAAATAGGACACCAACATCCATATTAGAATTATACCTTTGATTGTATAGATTACAGTTCTAAAATTATAAATTATTCATGTCTAGAAAAACCTATTATGGCACATAACACTAATTTCTATTTTAAATGCCCTAATTACTGTATTTTTAAAAATAATTTTGATGAGGGTCTACTGAACACAACCTAAGGAAATGTATATCCAAACTTAAACGGTAAGTATAGATTTTTGGTTTTGAAACATCACCTAAATGAATCTTGTTTTGGGAAATCAAAAGGAGAAACAGGAATGCCTCTTCGTTATTATTTTTTCACTATCCTTTTTCAAAACCGATTGCTGTTTTTTAACTTTATTTTCCTGTTTTTCATTTTTAACTAAATCATAAGACTTAATATCAAGGTCGTATGTTGTTTTTTGAACATCAGTTATTTCCCAATGCCATTGTTGAACTTTACAGAAAAATTACAGTACAAGCCAGCAGTCTGACAACTAACCCTTGTCTGACCCCTGCATAGTATATGTTGTAACCCTGCACCCTAATTTCTCTTGATCTATACAGACCCCCAATGTATAGATCTGAGAATATATGCATGGAATATAAAATGAGGGTTCAGAGACCCTGAAAAAGCTGCCCTAGAAAAATTGCAATTCAACTGACACAAGACACAAACTTAACTTATAAGATGTACAAATGAAAAGTGTATCACATACCTTCTTTGCAGTCATGTTTGTTTTCATGTAGCACAAATCCATTGCGGCACTGGCATACATAGCTCCCTATAGTGTTGATGCAGTCATGCTGACAGCCGCCATTGTCCTTGGAGCACTCATCCTTGTCTGTGGGAGAGTGTGAATTGCTTATTTCGGAAACAAGCAGAAAAATAAGACAAGATGCTGGTGTGTTTGTCCAGAACAGAGTAAGCCATGGCAAGTGTCTCTGCAGCCTTCTAGAAAAAGAAGCCCAGCATATTTTGTCATAGTTGTACCCATTCATTAGCCTATTTCTTTGAGTAGCTTACAGCTATTGCCAGTCCGATATGGTTCTTCTGTATTACTGCTTGTGCTACATGTTTTTGTTACATAACTCATAAGCTTGTCTACTGTAGATGCATTACCATATTTTACACTATTAGATATAGTACCATCAAAGATCATACACGTGGCAAATGTTGCAGCTAATATTACTGTGTTGCTACGTTATGAATTTTTTTTCACAACCAAATTGTGAAATATATTGATATCACATCTTGCTGATGATAATGTACAATTATATTTTTTATGTGATTAATTAAAATAGAAAATCAAAGCAGGTGTCAATTCTTTTTTATTCACTGCTAATGATATTTACTTTTGACAATTTAAATAAATCATTAAATAAATGGTTGACAATGTGCTTAGCTCTTGATGAATCTGGACATATTAAAACACACAAAGAATTCAGAAGTAGTTTTCAGAAACTAGAGAGTAAAGAGACTCATTTTTTCCCCCAAAAAATGGCGTATTAAATGTAGCTGGCTCAAGGCAACCACTAAGCAGACCATTCTGTTTATTAGCAAACAAATCCTCTAAGAGAGGTTTTACTGGGTTAGACAGGAAGCTGAGGTTAGCGGAGGAAATATGACGTGAGTAAAACAGCCACTTAATTTCCCACAGCAGGAAGAAAAGCCAAACTACATTAGCAGATAGTCATTTCAAGAACAGGTAGTCATTTCAGGCAGGACTGGCCCGCCCATTAAACCAAAGCTGGCAGACTGTTTCTGACACATACTTACTGTACTGCCATGTTGCAAATAGCTCCTGTCATTTCAACATGCGGTGAAATGAAAGCGCAGTTATTTGTTACAAAAACATCTAAAAATCAGAGGATGTTGAAACTGAAAAGGAAGCTCAATGTCTTTTTCATGTGTTACTAGGAGAAATGTTGATTGCTGGTATCCTTTGGGTGTAAACAGACTAAAATAGAATACACTTTTATGTTTGTTTTCTTTTGTTTTAGATCTCCCATACTTAACAAGAGTCTTCTCAATTAATTTCCCCCTTATACAGTTGGATGTACATTTTATTTAGTCGATGGACGTCGATACTTATATGTAGTAACATCATATTGTGAAATTTCACAGTAAAATGCTTCAGAAAATTCCATACATAACTTCCATGCAAGTCATTAATCTTGCAGGGCCTGTATGTTTCTAAGCCCTGCATGATACCTACAGTGGCTCTTAAAAGTATTCACCCCCCTTGGACTTTTCCACATTTTATTGTGTTACAACATGGAAACAAAATGGATTTAATTAGGAGTTTTTGCACTGATCAACACAAAAAAAAGTATACATAATGTCAAAGTGAAAACTAAAATCTACAAACTGTTCTAAATTAATTATGAATATAAAACAGAAAATAATTGATTGCTTAAGTATTCACTCCCCTTTACTATGACACACCTAAATAAGCTCTGGTGCAACCAATTGTCTTTAGAAGTGACATAATTATTTGAATGGAGTCCACCTGTGTGCAAATAAGGTGTTTCACATGATTTCAGGTTAAATACACCTGTCTCTGGGAGGTCTCACAGTTGGTTAGTACATTTCCTAACAAAAACTACATCATGAAGACGAAGGAGCAGTCAAAGCAAATCCGGAATAAAAGCACCAATCAGGAGTAGGATATAAAAACATTTCCAAGTCATTGAATATCCTCCCGAGCACAGTAAAGTCCATTATTAAGAAATGGAGAGAATATGGCACAACTGTGAATCTGTCTAGGACAGGCCATCCTCAAAAAAGTATCCGGGAGAGAAGGGCACTAGTCAGGGAGGCCACCAAGCGGTCTGTGGCAACTCTAAAGGAGTTACAGTCTTCCACGGCTGATCTGGGAGACTGTGCATATGGCAACAATAACCCGGGTGCTTTACAAAACTGACCTTTGTGGGAGAGTGGCAAAAAGAAAGCCATTGTTGAAAAAAGTGCACATCAAATCTCTGCTAGAGTTTGCCAGAAGGCATGTGGGAGACTCTCAGACAAAGTGGAAGAAGATTTTATGGTATGATGAGACCAAAATAGAGCTTTTTGGCCTCAACGCTAAGCTCTATGTTTGGTGCTAGCTTAATGCCACACAATATCATAAGAACACCATCCCTACTGTGAAGCATGGTGGTGACAGCATCATGCTATGGGGTTGCTTCTCTGCATCAGGGTCTGGAAAGCTTGTGAAGATAGAGGGCAAAATGGATGCAGCAAAATACAGAGAAATCCTGGAGGAAAACCTGCTGAAATCTGCAAGAGACCTGGGATTTGGAAGAAGATTCATCTTCCAGCAGGACAATGACCCCAAAAATACAATCAAAATTCACACTGGAGTGGCTTAAAAACAAAAAGGTCAATGTCCTGGAGTGGCCCAGTCAAAGCCCAGACCTCAATCCAATTGAAAATATGTGGAAATAGTTGAAAATTGCTGTTCACCAAAGGTCCCCATCCAACTTGACGGAACTTGAGCAATTTTGCAAAGAAGAATGGGCAAAAATTGCAGTGTCCAGATGTGCAAAGCTGGTAGAGACTTATCTAAATAGACTCATAGCTGTAATTGCTGCCAAAGGTGCCGCTACCAAATATTGACTCAAGGGGGTGAATACTTATGCAATCAATTATTTTCTGTTTTGTATTTGTAACTAATTTAGAACAATTTGTAGATTAGATTTTTTTCACTTGGACATTATGGACATTTCTTGTGATGATCAGTGGCAAAAACTTCTAATTAATTCCATTTTGATTCCATGTTGTAACACAATAAAATGAGGACAAGTCCAAGGGGGGTGAATACTTTTGAGAGCCACCGTATACCTTTCTTTACAGGTTATTCCAAGTTCTTTTTTATATACCAGTTGATTGGTAAGCTTTTTTTTTTTTTGCTGGAACGCTGGTACAGTTTTACACCATAATAGTAAACAGCTCCAGATAACGTGGCATTCATCATCAGGTGCATGCATCTTTAGGAAATGATTCTTGAGTGTTTTTTGAAAACAAGGCTGAGTTTCCTCTCTCAGTTAGCAATAGTGATTCATTTGAAATCTAGTAAAATAAACATAATGAAATGTAAAATAAAAACACATAAATAAGCACTGTGAATGGAGTTACGGTGAAAGTTAAATATTGACAATGCTTGAAATTAAAAAAAAAGGATTTTGAGGAAATAAAATGGCTAGTGAGATTAATTCTGTTCAAGCTTCAAAGGCTAAGGCCATACTTTTTTTTTATGGAGGATAACCTTTTTTTTTTTTTTTTTTACAGAGCCCTATAATGTGATACAAACAAAAGACAGTTTAAATAAGATATGCTTTTATGATACCCAACAAAATATATACCCTTTAAAACTTTGTTAATAATTTAAAAACAAGGGATTTAAATATAACCGTGTTAATATTAGAGAACAAATGTTTGGTTGCAAGAAAACATTTGTTGCTGATAGATGGAAATCAGTCTCCCAGTTTTGAATGGATGCTTTTTCAGTCCGAGAGAGTAAAGAAAGATCCATTCCCAGTAATACGTGTTAGATTCTGAAGCAGTCAGAGGACATGTGGTCGTACCTCTGAGACCCTCAGAGGCCGCCAGTCTCTCAATAATACGTACTCGGCCTGAAGTGGCAACCTGCCCCAAGTCCTTGCAAGATTCAAAAACAAAAATTTTCTCTTTGCAGGAAGCTTCCTTGTCTGTGAAAGAAAATGTACCAAGATGGCACCAGAGGTGAGTGTGTGCTCGCCACATCAATTAATGAACTGATATTTTGTACTTTTTGTTTTAAAACCCCTTATAAACCATCACAATGCAGTACTTAGTCATACACAATTAAAGTTGTTACTACTTTGCAACAAACCATTTTTAATATGTTAATACAAATGGTAGTCATACACACACAGTTTGTGATTTTGTTTTGAAAAAAAAAAGATATAATGTTAAAAATACATTTTCCTTGTGATATTTAGTTGAGCACGATCCACTGTTTGAAAAACATTAAATTTATATTATCTCTATACAGTTATAAAGTGAAGTATATTTAACTGCTTTTAAATAGCATACTTGCTATTTACTTGTTTGCAGACTCGTTATCACCACGGCAATCAAAGGATATTTTGACCATCAAGTTGTGCTAAAGCATTGCTAAAAACCTATTGATTGTAGCTTTTTATTTTAAACATCTGTTTACAATTTTGCACTGAGGATTTAATGGGCTTCAGGTAGAAACATTTGCTAAACATTAAAAGGCAGATTTACGACCCCTCTGCCTGCCTCTGAAAGTAAATGACTGAAACATGCACAGCAGATATTCTTTATCACATTCTGACAGTAAATGACAGAAAATGCCACATTTAAGACTTTGCAAAACTTTTTTATAAATAAAAAATAGAGAAAACATTTGCAAATCATAATAAATCTTGCTCGTCATTCCAATACCTTTACAATTCTCACAGCAAAACTGAGCAAGTAGAATAATAAACTCTGTGTGGTTAAATGGTGGCTGTTAAGAATGCTCTGTTTGTTATCCCTTGGTGTTGGGCAGTTTTAAGTTGCAGTCACACATACAGCACAGGCAAAGAAAACACACACACACAAAACCCATGCACTTCAATATGTGCACATGTACACCAAGCTAGTGAGAAGAGCTTTCAAAGAACAGGATTTAGTACAGTAGGGTAGGAACAGAAGCTGAATGGGGTTCCATTTCACATTATTCTGAGCTTGATGGCACTTACTTATAACCAAGTACATAACCTTACACTGCCTGAACATGGACGTATTGTTGAGGGTCAGTCCAATAAATTATCTGGGACAACTACCAGATCACTGGATTATTTGGCATTTGGTACAACGCTTTTCACTGTAGAATAAAATGCATTCAGACTAAACAAACATAGACTCTGCCATAACCAGGATACACAGATGAAGATTAACCTAACCCATGAGGAAAAATACGTCACCTGTCAATTGCCATACTAAGAAAAGATGTCACCTTGTCACATCCGTCCGATATGCTTCACCTCTTCATTATAGACAGACACCTAGTTATCTCTGTGACATTTCTTTTTAGTAAACTGTCACTTTCCATTAGGGTATCTACTAGGTACAATAACTGGTGCCAGTAAAGTAAGTAGACAGGTTTAATTGCTAGACTACTTCATATCCATCTGCCCCATCTATACCACAAATAATGCTGAAAAAAGAGATTGGCATTTCAAAATTGCATTACAATCTGTGGTCAGGCACACTGAAAATCAGCTTTCCTGCAAATGCTATATTTCTGGTATTGCATGAAGAATATTATAGTGTACAGTATAGTACGATTTTTAAAGGCCCTATTTTTAATTAGCACTATTATAAATAGCATTTATGCAGTATTTCTCAAAATGCAAAAAGGAAACAAAATAATAGAGAACATAATTTATGGCCTTTACATCCAGTAAATGATGACCCTACATTTGACATTTGGTTACTATGCAATACATTTGGAGATTTACTCTGAAACAACAATATAAACCATATTGAAAACCATGAAATCTTATGTAACTGCTGTATTAGTGGCAATTACCTCTTGATGGACTCAATGAAAAAAAAGGGAAATAAGGACAGTGTCATACCTGAAAAGAAATGTGCCTTGAAGCCCTTCTTTGATACTGTGTTGTCAGATTTGAACTCTATTCTCATGTTGTTGTACTGGGATGTGATGACTTCAGGCACTTCTGTCCCACAGTACTTTCCATGCAGTTTGGAATCTGAGGAAAGGCCACTGCGGACTTCTATATAATCATACTTGCAAATCTAAGTTAGAGGAAAAGTTATTCTCGTTATCAGTTACATGATCTCTTGACTTCACACTAAACATGTACATTCCAGCACATTAAAAGGCAAATTAATACACATAAATAATTTCTTATTAAGAAAATCTAAATATCAAGTAATTAATTAACAAATTAATTTTCATATTGTTATAAGGACAGACTTGTCAAGTCTAAGTGGGAAAATGTATCCTTCCCACTCTCTCTCCTTTTATCCTGTATGGCCGAGACACACTGACGGCCATTTTTCGGGATATCAGTTTAACAGTTGTCATTTGCACATAAATACAAATCTTTTCTCAGAAACCAAAGGATTACCCCCTTCTTTGTTAAGCACAATTTGTTACAGCCTTCCTACACAAAAACTGATAAGCTCCTTAGAATGGCATTTCAATAATGTAATAATGATTATGTCTGGAGGGTTTTGATAGCTGTATCAGCCTAAAAGAAGCAAGATCGTTTTGTTAGGACTAAACAGGAATAAATGGCAACAACTGCATGTACATCGATTACTATGACTGGAAGATGATCACTTGAACTTTAAAATACCATTAAATACACTCTATAAATCTGAATGAAAGCTTTTAAATACCTCTATTTTTTCAAGATTAAAACATGCTGCTATCTCACTGAAAGCTATCGCAGCAGAAATCGTAAAAGACTTCCCAGGCTACAGGTCCCAATACCGGTTTAAATTTGAAAGGCACTTGTAGAAAGACTTATGTTAAATAGCTAATAATATCACTTGTGAATAACTTATGTGTGTGTTTGGGTGGAGGTGTTGGGAAGTTAAGAAATCACTTACTTCATTTCCCTCAAGCTCAAAAAACTCAAACTGCATGGAGATCCGGTACTGAGTAGGAGCAACCACTTGCCACACACAGTTCTTATTGGGAGGGTATTCCTTGGGCCAGCCTGGCGTTGTAATAGTTCCATTTAGCTTGGTCAGGAGACCACCACAGGCAGCTTAAATTAAAAAAAAAAAAAAATCATAGAATGATATTTATTGCCAACAATTTAATGTTCAGATTGCATTCTGGTTCGCTGTTTTTTTTTTTCTGTTCCAGAGTTTCTTTAACCTCAACAACTTTTACTTTCTGTGCCTGGTTCTAATCATGGTCCCATTCAAGTAGGAGCTATCTATTCCATGGAAAGCTTGCTTGTTCCTCACTATTCACTAATGACCATCAAGTTCTGGCCTGGTCATTGGCATCCCAGTATAGTTTGGTTGTTGAACTACATATTATTTGCAGAGCTACATAAATATTATAGTATACCCATTATAGCTTTTAAACATTTAAGTGCAACCCCTCATCTTCTTCTACCCAAGCCTGCATTCTTCTAACAAAAGCATGATCAGAGGCGCTTGTTTCTGCAATCGTAGTACAGAAAGGAAGAATTGGGATAACAAAGATTTTCTTGGTTTTACACAAGGTTAGTGTTTAGAGCTGGGTTGATAAAGGTTGTCATACACATTATTTGTTTGTAACTGTAATTCCATGAAAGGGGTCAGAACTCTAGAGATTAAAATACAATGTTAAAAGCTTTCTTTCATTTGTTATGATATGATATATAACATACATATAACGCATACTGTTAAACTTAGATTGAAGTGCAGTATATGGAGCTGTTCATGTCTTGGCAGCTGTCTGAGTGCTTCAAGCATGACTTGTAATAAAAAGACACCCACTCTCAATGAAGCACTCCAGTAGTTTACTAGAATGAGGTTAATAACTTAGAGAAAAAAAAATATATTTGCCTTGTTGTGTTCATTGAACCAGCATACAGTTCTGAATGTATACTGTACCTTCACAACTCTTCTTGTCTGGAGCAAGTTCATAGCCAGGATCACAGGTGCACTTGTAGCTACCCAGTGTGTTCACGCATTGCTGTTCGCACCCTCCATTGTCAGGTTTGGCACATTCATCTTCCTCTGTGAAGAAAAGAAGGAATCAGAGCACATTAATTAAGAACCATCGCGTTCCTGAGCTGAGGAAGTAAAACAATAAATGGATGTTACCCTAGGGGGCAAGGAGTTGTGTGTACACCATTATTACTGTCTGGGATGATTTATTTCTGCTGAGCGGCGCACTTTACAAACACTAAAGACATGCAACTGAAAAAATAAGTCATATTCGGCCATTTCAAACAAAAGCTGATGACAACTGCAGTTCTAATTTATAAGAACCTCTGAGAGGTTGTGTAACAGTAACAATGAAAGGGTCATGTACATAATTATGTGACTGACTGGAAATCTAGACATATGACATGTTTTTCTAGCACATGTTATCTGCAACCTTATGGTTTTCTATTAAATTATTATTAAAAGGTTACCCATAAGGCTGCCTAATTGAGACTATAATAGTCCTTGGGCAGTGCCAGATTGATATAAAAACATCATCAATACTGCTGAGAGGGAGCATTCTGAACAATGCTAAAGCTAAAGCAAAGTTAAAGCAGTACATCCTTACTACAGTTACACTAAATAATGTACTCCTATCAGGTTATAATAGTAACTATTCAATAGATTTCGTAACTTGTATTGCAGCTTTTGGATTTGTAAAGTGTGTAACAGATTTTAAATGCACAATCCTTGCACAAGTTCATAATCATACAGTTAAGACTTTGTGAGACTTTTGCACAGACCAGATTTTTCTTTTTTTATTTATCTCTTAAGCCTCTCCTGTTACTGTCTAAGCACAAAGCAATAAGCATCGACTGTGAAGAAATCTGTTATCTTACCTTTTTCTAATAACTTGCTGCAAGAAGGCAATATCAAACCCAAGGTTTTGGGATTCAGACCTGCCTAGTTCCCCAGGCTGTGTTATATTTATTAAAATAAACACATATATATATATATATATTTATTATATATAATCTATATAATATATATTTATTATATATATTATATTATATATTTCTCGACAACAGACCTCGGTTACTCCAAACCTGATTAAGGTGGGAGTAGTAGTGTGATATAGCAAACATTATGGAAACACTGACCCTTTTTCACATAGCTTATTCTAGACAATAGGTGTCCTAAAATTAAGAAATAAATCATGCTTGGTGAATACAAGTTTATTTTTTATAATGATTTGTGTTTTACTGCGTAACATTAAGAGAGTAACTGCAATGTAATTTATGTTTTTTTTTTTTTTTTGTTTGTTTTTTCAGAATCACAGTTTGATAGTATTTTGAATGCCCTTCTAGTAATAAAAACTGAACATACAAGTTCAAATGGCACCATCAAAAACACTGTTACCAAACTAGCTGGTTTTAGTTCTTAATTGTCATTATATTAGACAGCAGCTACAGTGCACTGTGAACTAATTATCTGTTGCAGTCAAAAGATAATTCTGGCAAAAATAAAGATTTTCTCATCAACATGCATGACCTTCCTAAAATAGGAGATTTGAGCAAGACACATCTATGGGATTTATATGCATGTGCTTCTGCCGCAAAGGTTTCCATATTTTCTGAAACATATTGCATTTGGTATACTTCTAAATACATTAAACTGAAGTTTGAATAGGATCGCATATACGATTGTACTGGCCTTCAGTTTAAAACAGTAGTCTCGTAGCTGTTAAATCAATAAATAATAGACATTAAAAACATGTTTTGCTTTTTTTTTATTTTTGTATTTCTTCTTGCTTATTTTCTAGGTGGTTCTTTAAATGTATTTATGTATTTATTTATTTATTTGCATTAGCGCATTTATACATTTAAATATGATTATAAAAGGGCATATTTTTGAGGAAGAAGTGTGGCAGGGCGAAAGATCTAAATGTAAATTGTGCGTGTCTGTTTGTTGGGAATATAGGGTTTGCAGAGAGGGGGTTAAAAGCCTTAATTGAATGATTAATGGTTAATTAGGCTCCAGCCACATGGTAATTAGGGAGGGGAAAAGCCTTTGTTTGGGCGTTGGTGTGGTGTGTAGGTGAGTTTGAAACTGTGTGTATACTGTGTTTGGAAGTCTGTAGTGAAGGCGAATGCCCAGCCTACAGTCTCTTGTTGTATTGTTTTGTTTAATCCTTTTATTTTGGCCCTTGTGTTTGTTTATTTGTTCCTGTTTTGGGTTACTAAAAGTGTGCAACAGCACTTAAACTGCAGCTTTTCTTATCCCGGAATCTCATTCCTGACATTACCCTGCTAGAAAGTGATAAAACAAAAATGTCTGATTTCATAAAGATTGTACCTTTGAAGAAGTTTGCAGCAAATCCAGCCTTGTTGACTGTTCCATCCGAAATGAATTTCATCCATAAGATATTTGAGGTAGATCGGATATCTTCTGGTTTATCATAGCCACAAAAACGGCCAATGAGAGGGCTGTTCTCTGTGCTCCCATCTCGCACCTCCAGGTAGTCATAGGCACAGTTATCATGTCTCTCGATCTGCCAGAACATACAATCAATATCAGGGCATATGCTTTCTATTCTGATACTTGCTCTATTATTAAAACTTGGTTTTAATAATAATCCCAATTTACCTAATTTTTTGTATTATTCAATAACTATTGCAAAACAAGAAACTCTGGATTCTGAAATCCTTTACAAATTGAGTTACTGTACCATTAGTGCTGCATGTCTATTGCTTTTAGAACACGACAAGAAAATTACAGGTTGACAAAAAATTGACAATATTGTTTTACTGCGAAATAATTCAGTATTATAATAGAGAATATATAATAAGAGATATTAATACTACTCATATTTTTACTTAATAAAACATTAAACATTTTATCATGAAAACAATATTATCTTTCACCAGCATGTGGCTTTCTCCATTATTAACATTTGAAAACATTTACATAGCAGTTTTAAGGCTGGGATCTTGTCCAATATAAACAGTGTCTTACAGATCACATAACTTTCAAAACTAATAAGTGTCAGCACCTGTACTAATTGAGTTGTGGGAGTTAGAATTTCATATTCTGCCTGCACGCTGCCTCTTCTAAATCCTTACATTTATGTGAATGAAATGATAGTTTGTTGCCAGTGTGCTTCCTATGAATTTTGTCAATGTTTCACTGGATAGACTGATTCTGAACCTGGAATTCCGCTGCACTGTGTACACTGAAGAAGTCCTATGCATCACAAGCAGGTGAAAGCTATCAGGGTTATTTATTTGCTTTACTTTCAGTTCTGTCCTGTACTTTCTGTAAGGATAGTATTAGTGTTTCTAATTTGTTTTAAGAAAAGTGATCATATTTTCAACAGCAAGAATTTTGACAAGTTTGCCAGTTAGTGTCATTTGACCACTTTTTGTATTGAAACATTTTTGGCAGAAGTAATATATGTGTACAGTGGCAAAAAAGCAAAGGGCAGTCATCTGAGACTGAGCTGGTTTGCAGACTAATCAAAAGGCCCTTGTGAATTGATTTCTCATAAGTTGGTACCCCATAATGCCAAAAGTCACTGCTGAGGGGGGAAAGGCTAGAAGCATTAATTTTAATGTGTTTGCATTTAATGGCAAATATGTAAAAATTGATTCATTCATGGCATATTTCATGTGCTATAAGGCGTAATTATTTTTTGTTTAAAGTTGTTCGGGTTATGGGGTTAGCAGTGCTGGGAAAACACGTACCATAAAATGCAATGCTTTACCTAACTTTAAAAGAAGTTATTATGCTCTACCTAAGCTTTGATAGAATTATCTACACAAACACATGTAGATTTAATTGTTCACTTTATTCAAGGACAATAATAGCATGAGTTTTAGTAATTAGAACACACTCTAAATAGACAAACATACACAGTAATCTGATTTACAGATTATGCCACCCAGTGAGCTTAATGTTCCTGAGATGTTCATCTTCCATTGTCTCATTCTGTACTTACAGGTACTGCTTTTTTATTGCTCACTCTGCTACTGCTGAGCATTCAGAGAAGCAAGAAAACTAATAGACAGAGATCACAAAACACCAGTGATTTCCTTGAAACTTTTTCTCAGGCTCTACTCTGCTTTTATACTCTGCAAGTTGCAAAGAGAAGCAGAGTGCCCATTTATTTTAATATATTGTAATATAAATGTGTGAGTGTGTGCTTGCTCGTGTACGTGAGTGGTACTATGATAAAAGGAAGCCAGAGAGGTGAGGGAAGTAGCTAAAAGTAATCAACTGATAATAATCCAGTGCTCCTAAGGCCTTAGAGAAAGAGAATAATTCAAAGCTTTTACCTCAAAAGCCTGAAAGCTTAATCCCAAATTGTAGTTTTCTGGCACTGTTATCTTCCATACACAGTCCTTCATTGGTCTGTAGTCATCTGGATAGTTGGGGGATTGAATCTGGCCCTCGTCTTTGCTGATCTCACCTCCGCAGATGGCTGATAAAAAATTGATTTAGAACACGGTTGTCAGGAGGCTCAAATCCGGTTGGCAGGCTTCCTGGTTCAGAAGTCATAATATACGTTCACTGCACTGAATAGAGCATTCTGTTCCAAGACCCTGTATTTAGGATATTTTATAGCGGTCGGAGGTTAACACTGTTCCTACAGCCATCTCACTTTATGACGAACTTCCAAGGACCAGAAATTATATATTTTTGTAAACCGTATAGTTCCCATTAAAATTCAAACCTTTTGAGGACTGTCCTCTTTAAAACATGTTGACTATATTTCCTCTACAACTACTCAAATGATGTGAAGAATATCTACTACTGGTACTTTGAAATGCACACTATCCCCTTCAGGCCCTGGGTCTACAAATACAGACATAACATAATGTGTTACACATACCATATAAGAGGACTTGTGTTTAATACTGAAAAGTATTTAAGTAATATATTATATATATATATATATATATATATATATATATATATATATATTATATATATATTATAATTGTACAATAAATAATTATTTTGTATGATGTTTTAATAAAAATGCAATTAGATTTGTGTTTGATTTACACTGAATAATTATTAATCCTATTTTTCATTATAGTGATCATACTGTCATTCTTTATTGCTTTATTTAACAACTGCATAATATATCATCATTAGAATACCTTCATAGACAGCAGCAAAGCCTTTCCCCACCCAGTTACTGCTACTGCGGAACTCTATCCACATACGACTCTCTGAAGATGTCAGAACCTCCAGGGCTTTGTCCCCACAGAATCTACCTGTAAAAGACAAAGGCTGCTTAATTTTTTTCATTTTTTTTTTTTTTGTCAGTGCAGATCAAATACGTTAGACACTGACATGTGAGAACTTCTTTTTTCTTGTTTAAAATGGAAGTAATTGTAGATTCAAATTAACTATAAATTTCATTCCTGCTGTGAGGAAATAAAATGTGGTCCTCATGGCAACAAATGAAATGAACATGGCGTTCAAGGACATACTAAATAAATCACCTCTTTATAGAAGAAAGAAACAATATGTGTTCCCTTTTACGTTGACCTTACTTCAGCTCAAGCCACATACATCACCTTCTCTTTGTTTAGAACAAAGTGTTTCATGGTGAGGGACTGAATAGTATATTTAAAGGGGTCCTCAACAGTATCACATCTTTTTTTTTTTTTTTTAAATGGTTCTCATTTTGAATTTCATGCCCTCTTTAGCTTGTAAGGCATAGGCTTCTAAGTTTGAAAATAACCTACTTCAGACAAGTCAAGGGGCCTCAATTCATATAGGGCTTCGTTCTCAAACTATTTCTAATTAACTAAGTTTGAACATTGTAGTTTTTCACAATTTGTAGACGTAAATTTGAATACGATAACAGGAGATTTTCAAACAGTTACGAGACTACCCAGCTGTCTGACAATGTTTCAATGAAGTAACTGAAGCATTTTCCTTGACGGTACTAAAGAAACAAATCCATACAATTTAGTAAAACATTAAACACAAACGTAATTCAACCATTAGTATACGTTAGTATAAGATTTGCATATCCATATCTATTAAGGCTTACATTATGAAAACTTGAAAATATTTAAAATGTAAAACTGCAAAGCATGTTTTATATATAACAGTTAGAGATACTGTGGTTACAACACCTTCTAGGATACGTAAGTTGGAGCAAATGCACAAGTTAAAAAAAGGATTTATTACCAAGTAAGGGTGCTTTCCTCCAGTAGCCATCTCTGACTTCTATGTAGTCATACCAGCACAAACTGCTTTTATAAAGATCCATTGTTGTAAAGTTCAGGACAATCTGGAACACAAATAGATACAGACAAATAAACACATTTTCTCTTTGTGTGTATTATTTACAATACATCCTTCCCATCCATACAGCTACATCAGGAGCCCCTACTGGAAAGAGATGTTGTATCTCAGTGGGATATAGTAGTATATAAATATACCTAAAGGAAGTTGCATCTGGCAAAAAGTCCAAAGAACTTCTATTTTATGCTCTGCTGTTCAAGAACACACACCACAGGCTAAAACACAACCACAAATTTAAAAAAAAAAAAAGTAATATTTAAACCGATATGTGTTAAAAAGTGTTTTGTCTTTTATTCCTAACATTGATGGTCAGTGTTACAATTAAATAAAGGAAACAGACAGGACAGACTATGAGCTGAAATTTGCCACTGTCTTCACTGAATAGTCAGTATAATTCTGAGCAAGGAAGCAGACTTTCAGCTATCATGAAAAAAAAGCCCATTGGTTGGTATCAGTGTGGTAATCGCGTCACAAAAACTGTGACTCAAGTTGAGTTGAGTCACTGGGGGGGGCAAGACTCTAGTGAAGTCACAGTCACCTATCTGGCTTGAGTCAATTCAAGTCACTAGTTCTGACAGTTTGAGACAGTTTGACTTAATCAGATGCATTTTACAGGAGATTACCAATCTACAAGTAAAAAGAAAACAACATTTTAATTAAAAATACAAAATAGAGATGCACAATAATGTGGTCATACTTGCCCACTGATGTTCACCATTAAAGGTCCATGGTTTCTGCCTTGTGTTTTGTCTCTCAATTTCAGTGAATTCATGATTCCTTTGCCTATTTATAAGCAAGTTTTGTTATTGACCATGCAGAGGCCCTTTTACCTATGCTCATTTTGGTTGGATGTACAGTAATGGGTACCACAAAACAAAATAATGCATTTAACCATTTATTTACGATTTTACTGATGGCAGTCTGAATGTTTTTGACCTCTTCTCAACAGTGAAACTCCCTGACAGTTTTTTTTTTTCAGATACCTTAACCATATAAAAAGGGCATTTTGTGTAATTTAATTTAATATGTGATATAAATATCTTGCTTCTAAGCTTAAAACATAGCAGCTACAAGAAAACAGTCCAGGTAATGCAACTGAGGTGAAATCAGAGTTTTTAAACCATTACATACTCACACACACTCACACATATATGCTCCAGTTCAAAATCAATAAACTCATGTGCTTAATATTACAGAAAGAAAGGCTTCAAAGGCTGAGTCTAGCATAATAATCTGTGTTACAAAATACCAGTAAGTAATTTTCTTTATATTCAGATAAAAAAGGATTGTTTACTAATGAGCTTTAAAAAAATAGCGAAAATATTTCACAAAGAGCACATTGCACCACAAACCTTTAATAACCTATACTTAACTCAATAAAATCTCAGTTGTTTGTCAAAATAAAATCATCAATGTAGTTAAAATGCGCATTACCAGTGTATAATTGATCTGTGCATCCACTATGACAAAATCCACAGACCACTTCTTAAGAATTCATTGCAAACAATACAGTTCCATCCTCCTTTCGTCTGGCAATGTTGATTGTGCCTTTTCCCAAAATCATGCTCCTGTGGTCTGGTCTGCCCATTTTCGTTTTTATGAATGTATTCGTTAAAAAAGCAAGACGTTTTTAACCAAACTAACTCTAAAACATCTATCCAGGATGCAAACCACGATGTATTACATTAATCAAACACGTCTAGCTCTGATTAATTCAGTTCGGGAATTCTAGAAAACAAAGATGACCGTGCAACAGCTTCATTGATCTTCTTTACCGTGTGATATAGTGCTAGTGGCAGGGTTGCCAGATGCTACTCATAAAATCCCCTATTGGTGAACCAATTTCCCCCCATTTTCAGACTTATCCCGCCATTTACATAATGCCTGGAAAGGGGAAGTTGCGTGTATTTACTGCCCTAGGATTCAAAAATAATTCAGGTGTTTTTGTAATTAACTAAAATATTAGGAATCACTAAGAAAGTTTTTTAGTCCTTGCTGCTAGAAATGCTGTAAATGTGGCTTGTGAATTTCTGGAGTATATGTGTGGTTGGCTGAAAGCTCTTGCAATCTTAACATGCAGGAGGCTTACTGCCTTCACTGACTGACAGCCTTGAGAAGGCAGAGACAAGGATGATTAAAGTGTTAATGAATCCTGTATATTTTGAGCACTTTTAGATAATTGAATAAACTATTATAATTTATGAGGGAGTGTAAAATTTAACTAAATCGTAAATGCAGTAGAATTGTATTTATTTATTTATTTATTTTAATGAAGCAACTGCCGTATGTTTATTTATTGAGTTGTTAAAAAGTAAAGTTTTAGTTTGGATTAGTTTGGAATAAATAATAATAATAATAATAATAATATAATAATAATAATAATAATAATGTAGTACAGAATTTCTATGAAAATATTTTCTGTAAATCAAACAAAGCAACACAAAATCTACATGTTACCTATCTACTATATTCAATGCAGTGGAAGACTGTGCCTGTGTGAATGGTGGAGGAGTCAAGTGTAAGGCAGGACTTATTGTAAAAGGCATGTACTTTTGGCTATTGCATAAGCCATCACTGTCATAGGGCAGGATTAATATTTTTAAAGGATCATGAGAACACTATGGAAAAGTACTAAGGAGCTCACTACAGGGGACATAAAATCCCCCATTTTTTAACTCTAGCCCCCAATTTGAAAAATATTTCCCCCTACATTTACCCCCATTTTTCCCCCGTGGCTTTGGTTTACCCCCAATCTGGCAAGTGGCTCTAAACTATGGGAAAAATAAAAACACAATTATTAAAGCTCCAGACGGTTGTTGGTGTACTCATTTCTTGTACAGTGCATTGTTACCTTAAAATTCATGTACAACATCTTTTTTTAAAGTTTATAAGCTTGTACATGAGTTTGGATTCGCAAGGGGTAGTTTGGATTTTAAAAACAGCTTATAATTTTAACAAAATGTTGGGGTTTTTTTTGCCAGTTATTTATTGCTTTCTAAAACAATTTTTTTTTTTTTTTAAAACATATTATAGATTACATATGAGAAATCAGCCAATCAAACAGCAGCATTTCCAAACATTCCTATACCTTTTATAAATGCCATCCAGTGCATAGCATTTCTGGTATTTTGAAAATATAACGCTCTAAATAAAAACATAGCAAAATGGAAAATCCTGTTATTAACTTCAACCTTTGTTTTAATTTGGAAAAGTAATTGGGACATATTACGTACCGATGTCAATGGCTGTGAATATGTCACTGAAGCATCAGCATTACAGACCAAAAATCACCAAGGTGGTCTACAGACAGTCCCAATATCACTGATATAGGAATGTACTCACAGCCAGATTTCGAAAAATGTTCTACTGCATTTAAGTTTTAAGCTTATGTAAATAAAAATCTATTGATTGACCCGCCAAATAATTATTGACTGGTAAGAAATAATACAAAAGACCAAAAATGATTTCAATTATTTTAGACACAGTTTATTTTAGTTTGTCATTTCTCAGTGCTGGCATGGTGCAGGCTGCTTATTTCTCTCCCTGTCTACTCCACAGTTCTCGCAAACTCATCGAGCGCAGCTACTCTAGATTTACCTTCCATGCTGCTGACACTCCTCTCTGTCTTTATGTTGTCATGTGTTCCTCTGTACAGAACACATAGATTACTTCTGTCACCAGAGCTGTTCAAACAGCATTTTCTGAAACAGTTATTTCATTGTAACACATGGCAAGAAAAAATTTGAGTTTTAATACGTCTTACTACAATTACAGTTGATGACGCCAAACAGTTGCTTCATGCTTTCAACCCCCGGACTGCAAACAAAATCACACACAGAAATAATAGCCTCAGCGTCAATGTTATAACAAATAACATCTCCACCCCCAGCTCCATCCAGGGATTTTGTAGTCTTTTAGCCTGCAATTATATTACTCAAATTATTTTGTGAAGCATTTAAACATTGCAATTTTCTTCAGAAGCCAAAAAATCCCTCTGGAACAATTTACAAGGGTAAAGACAAAGCATTGCATAAAAACATCAGAAGCTAACAGTGAGGCGTATTTACACAATTTGGCCTGTGACTAAGGAAATGAAACAATTGTATCTTTCAGGCGCATACACCATTTGAAATCCTAGAGGTATCATTTGATGAAACAGTATTTTTTTTTTGTTTCCATTCGTAGCTTTAAAATGTATTATTTGGGTATGAAGCTGGTTGCTTCATACTTGTATTATTTTATTCTAAATGTTAAGCAGATCAGCCAGAGGGTGTTTATTTAATCTGTTGATTTTAGGAGGCTAATATGTTATTCATTATCTACAGCTGTTGCACAGTTACAAAAATTGTGTAAAATTCATGCGAGTTTGGATTCCCAAGATTTGTTTTTGAAAAGCTTCAAATGGAAATATAAAAGAAAAAGATGCCTGAGACATCACTTCACATAATTGAACTCCTCAGAGGTGTTTCATTTTAAATTCTTAGTACAGGGAAACAAAATGAACTGTTCTGTTTCTGATGGCATGTACATGCCAACTGTTAAACACGTGAATTCACTTTAAAACATTGCATATGGTATAGTTATTCTTAAATTTTCTTAGGTTATGAGAGAGAAGTGTGTATGTGATCTTTAATTCCTGATTACCCTGTATGTTGAAGGAGGTTACTTCAAAGGGGGGGGGGGGGGGGTTTACAGTACTCTCGTAAGCAAGTGATAAGCTGACTGCACACTGAGCACCACGCTGGGTTTCAATTACAAAGACCCCAGGCATGATTGTCTGCCTTTAAATGTGTGTGTGTGTGTATTTATCTATCTATCTATCTATCTATCTATCTATCTATCTATCTATCTATCTATCTATCTATCTATCTATCTATATGTGTGTGTGTGTGTGTGTGTGTGTGTATTCAAAAATTATAATAATAAATAAGAGATTGTATTTTACCATTAATCTTACTATTCCTAGCCTCAGCAGGTGGGCTGCTCACACTAACTATAAGACCAAAAGAAAAAGCTGAAAAAGATATGTTGTTTATCAGTAGCAAAATATCAAAGAAAGAGTAATTGCTGGGTTATTGGAGATGAGCAGGCTTTGAAAAGGAGCCTTCTGCAACACTGCAGAATTCTGGAGCCAAAGGGACAAGGCAGCCTGCAGTTCAAGGGGACAGGATGGCCCAGTCTCCCTGGAGAGGACAATCAATGGATGTGTGTCAGCAAGATTCCGAAAATATTGGCTATGTAAGCACATTCTTCTGTGCCACTGAAGGCTGAATGCAAATAATGCATTGGTTTGGTTCTTCCTGGGACAGCAGAGGGTCACTCAGAACGCATAGCTTTATGCTTCTCTGCCATACAGCAAGACTCATGGCCAAAATAG
Organism: Polyodon spathula; assembly: GCF_017654505.1. NCBI lineage: Eukaryota > Metazoa > Chordata > Actinopteri > Acipenseriformes > Polyodontidae > Polyodon > Polyodon spathula. Next base: position 78,400,384 of record NC_054534.1, read on the forward strand.
TTATTGATAAGTGACTGTTGCAAAGACTTTCTGTAAGGAAATTTGCTTGGATAGGGTTTATTTGTTAATTTGATGAAACACTCTTTTCACAACAAAGTTTTTAAATCAGATATGTTCCACTAAGCATAGTCCGGGCAATTCTGCCAACACTGCACTTCAGGTAATATTTTTGAATAGACAAGCCTTTAGACCTGCTAAAACGAGTATCATTGTGTTGTTATTATTATTGTGTTTGTGTTTTGTTCTGATCTTGCTATCTGTCTCAGGGTAATGTTTTAGTTTTTGATTTGATTGACATTTTTTGTTTCATTTTTTGTTTTGTTTTTAATGTTTAATGCCTGGCAAACTTTGCAATGCAAATACCAGTTTGCTTTTTTTCTTTAGATTGTCACAGACCGTTCTGACATGTCCCTTCTGTGATATGGAAGGCCTCAGTTGCAAGGGTGTGCGGTTCTTTGATGGAACCAGATTCAGTTAAAATGTATTTGCCCACTGACAATGGGAATGAGAATGTAGAGACGGGAGCCCGGCTAACAAGATTTAAGTTTTTGCAGGTACTGTTCTTTTATAGACTAACACAGCTACTGGAAGGAGGAGGATCTTTGGGATACAAATTGAACATTTGTGAAACTGCAACAAATATTATAATGACTGTAATGTGTTTTAAAGAATATAAAACCAGTAGCAAATATTATTTGCAGATATGTGTAAGGACTGTGAGAAGGAGTTAATTGCATTGAAGGTCAGACTGGTCTGCCGAAAGTTCCAAACCTCCCTTATCAGGCAAAAGCATTTTTTTAATTAGAATGAGAGCCTTAAGAGAGAGCAGGATGGCAAACTCTATGGAACAGAATTAATATGCCAGAAGCAATCGGACTAGGTTCAATTATAGTAAGAAAAAACAAACGCATTTAAATAAGAAACCTGATATAATAACATTAAGTAAACGCAGTCCTAAGTTTTAATATCAAAAGTTGCATTTGCTGCTAAGCAGGTGCCTAATTAAAAATTAATCCCTTTCCTTCTGTGTGTATCAGTGGAGTAAAATAAAATTACAATTTATAAAATAGATTGCTTTATTGAAGTATCTGAATTAGAAATACATGTTATAAAGTAATTTAAAGTTAAACTGTTGAACATTATGATTGACAACTATTAATATATATATATACTATATATATATGATATAGATATATATATATATAATATATATATATATATATAAATTATATTTATATCTATTATTAATAAATTTACCGTAACTATTTATATTAACGACACTAACCGATATTATAACAGAATAACGTGCCGATACTGTAGTATCTGGTTGAATAAATTATACTAGATCTATTATCATTATAATGACTACGGAATATATAACATAAATTAATAGATTTCACAAGGTCCAAGGTTGAATCATACAACTGAAACAGCATTTAAATCACTTAAGAATCCATTTTTTTGTTCATCTCTGTCACTAAGAATTACAGAAAAATTGGCAAATATACTGTGGTATTTATTTAGTCAGAGAACAGAACAAAGAAAGCTTAGAGGCAAGCAGTAGTAGTAAAACTATTCAAAAGTCATCTGAGAAATCACCATTCACTCAGCAGTGGCATCTACTTATTAAACTAAATATCACTTTATAAAACTGACTAGCGAGTATGCAATGTTTAAACTCGACATATCACACATACATCTCGCCACTACCCTCTGATTTCAGAAACATATTTAAAACAAAATTAAAATCTCTACTGCTGTCTGCTGACACAACTATTGGGCTTTTAAACAAGGTCGGGTTTGGCATAGAATTCTATTGTTTGCTGCGGACGGGATGGCCAGGATATCCTCGGCTCACCGTACACCAGCAACCCCTGTAGTCTGGCCGGTCGCCTGCGGGCTTGCCTGTAAGCTGCTTGGGAGCTGCATTGTCCTCCTACACTGTAGCTCCTGGGTGGCTGCATGGTGAATCTGCAGTGTGTAAAGAAGCGGTCGGCTGACGGCACACACTTTGGAAGACAACGTGTGTTCATTTTCACCGCTCCCGAGTCAGCGCAGGGGTGGTAGTGGTGAGCTAAGCCTAAATAATAATTGGGCATTTCAAATTGCGAGAAAAAATAAACAAAAAAAAATGTATAAAAATAAATAAATAAATAAAATAATTGGCAACGACTAAATTATATAAAAAATAATTGTCTTACTGCACACCCTGTCGTGGGTTATTTCTTGTGTAAATGTGTAAAAAGAGGGCACTGGCTTGAGGTCACACTGAACAAAAAACACCTGTGCTTTCCCTTATTTAATAACTGCTGATGTAGAAGTCTGTAATCTTGGCAGAAGCAGGCATCTCATTTAATTAGCTTGAAAATGGAGACATATTTTTTTTAAAACTAAACCAGGGGCTAGGTATTGCAAATTAGCTAAAACAAAAAAGTAACCCTTTTTAGACAGATATTTGAAACTAAAAAAAACTATTTGATTTTATTTGATTGTGTTGTTACTAAGCATAGAGGTTTTAATAATTACAGAAAAAAGGTATTCTGATCTAATAATAGACTAAACTCTCTGAAGAGAAATAATATAAGTAAATGGAAACAATATTTAAACTAAGTGTTTTTGCTTGTTTAAGGCTATACTGTAATAGAAACAGACTGTAAAAGCAGGAGCGAACATTTAATGTAATCAATTTAAGAATTAGTTCAGTTTCTGTCTTCAACTAAACTAAGTATTTTATTTATAAAAGCAGTGTTGGAGATGACTAATTGGTTTTGGCCGTTGAAGCAGGAATTTCTTGGTGGTCAGCGATTTAAAAGCCAAGGTCCTTTAGTTCAGTTGCTATAAGACTATTACATTCTAATATGTTAACAGTAGCCTTAATTTAGATGAAAATAACTGGACCTTCCACTGACTTCATAACAAAAGCCTATGGCAACCCCCCCCCCCCACACACAATTCCTATTAACTATCCTGTTAACACATTTGTATATGAAATTAAACTGGTCCATTGACAACACACTGAAAAGGTAACATAATATGCTACTCAGGGAATTATTGTAAACCCAGGTTAATAAAATCAAACAAAAAACTTGATTATATATATATATATATATATATATATATATATATATATATATATATATATATATATATATATATATATATATATATACATACACACACACACACACACACAACAAAATCATCATCCCAGCTAGAAGCAAGCATATGGTGTTGTTCAATAATAATTGTACCTTTACTTCTGCTACACCCACGTTGCTTCCGCAAACTCGCTCGCCAGATTCCCTCCTCTTCAATGCAGCACAGCGCAACTGAACAGATCCCATCCTTTAGCTTCATAACAGCATTTTTGTGGACATGAGTGAAGTCCTTCATTCACCTCATCGCTGTCTCAATTGCTTCATTTAATACACAACTCAACGATATGGACAAACGGGTTGCTTCCAACACTGCAGCAATCTCCATTACTTCAAGCCCAGTATTCACCACTTCAATCATGGCTGCCTTCTTTGGGTTCAGTCCCCACAGCTGACTTTCCCACATACAACTGGACACCAGCCACCCTCACTGGTCAACAGCAGGCGCCTGCAGTCAGAAATCAAGTCCAGCGAACACATATGGTTTCTTCTTTTGATATTTGTGCAACACCAAGGGTTATTTTCCAAGCTCATTTTATTTTTCTAAAAGGAGACATTTTCAAGTACAATTTTGATTTAGACTGCTTCCAAGTACTAAAAAATGGCTGATTTGTTGTTCCTGTCAAGTATAATTTTTGGAAACAGGCTTCACACTACTATTTTACTGGGCTTTCCCATCCTGTACACTTCCAGTTTTCACTGCTACTTAACTAAAGATATTTTCATAATTTCGATTCTACCCCGGCAAAGCCGAATTTCACTCACCGTCCTGCCCCTGCTCACTCAGCAGCACCAGCATTGCCTTGTCAGCAATAAACACTTGTTTAGATGGCTTAGAAAATTGCTCCAGCACCATTGCAGTTCCCCCTTCAGTCTCTCTTGCCAATCTCCGCCCTTTCTTCATTACATCTTCTGTTTCAGTGGATACATTGCTTGGCTCAGCCCAGGCAGTTCCAGCCCTGCCCCCATCTATAAGCATTCCTGGTTACAGCATTAGCTTCAGGATTCCAATCAGCAGCCGCCATCCGATGCCACACCCTCTGATTGATCCAAAGGCAATAGAAGATAGCCAAGTTCCACACACGCTCCGCATTCACAGACACACATACACTCTGCACCGCCTAGCGGTCACAGACACAAACAAGCTCTGCACCGCCCCGCGGTCACAGACACACATACGCTCTGCACTGCCCCTCTGCACAGACTCACCCCATTTTAAAACCCTTGGCCTCCCTTCGTAATCTCCCTTTGTCCCATTCATATGCAAAAATCTTTGTTCTGCTTCCTCCAAACCCAGAATCACTGAGTCTCTAATTCAAGTCGAAATGGACAAAGAATTTATGGCCAGCTTTCTCACTCTCGCCTCAACTGCAAAAACCTAGATTCTCATGTAAAAATACCTTTCAAAAGCAAGAAACCCTCCTTCAGAGCTTCCAACACTCCAGCCATTTCCGCAGTCAGGCTAACGCTAATTCCCATCTAATATGTCCGCTCATCTTCTCAAATATTACAAATATTAATACATGGTGAGAGACGTGGTACAAGACTGTAAATATGTCTTGATTATGAGTTAAGGAGTTCCACTATTAGGAGAATGACTGGAGTTGTGAAACTCAAATCTCTGAATGTGAGTTCACCTTTTTTTATTGCAAGCAGACTGATAGTAGCAAACCGCTGATCGATCCTGTTTTAGCTAACCCATAGAATGGTCAACATCTCATCTCTCTAGACATCAGAATGAGGTACACCTTGCTGCAACACTGGAACAATCACCGAATGAAGTTCCAGCAGCTCACCTTTAATTGTTTGGATATCAGTTTCACACAATTTCATCATCCAAGCATCTACAATAATGTAGTCATCCCAGCAGTACGTCTGACACTCCGTGGAGACACCAAGAATTCCCCTGCATCTTCTTTAAGACTTCCTATAATTGTTCTAAAAGCATTATTACCACACACTGGCTCTGTTTCCACCTGGTTCTCTTCCCAACTCTCCACTCTTGTCACCAGAGCAGGTCTTTCTCCCCTATTTTACACCAGACACTCCTTCAGGACTGGCACAGCCTCTTCAGCAGCTAAGCCTGAATGGCTGACATATAGCTTGTTCATCTAGCCATCTATTTTTATTTATTTTGTTTGTCATTGTTTCTCTTTGCTTGCTACTGTTTGTATCTTCTTGCTTTTATATTATTTATTGGCATGCAGCCTTTGTTTGTCTTCGCAGGTGCGGGTTCTGCGGGGAGCTAGTGGTCCATTTTTTGGGGGGATAGTGAGTTTCACTTCCCTGAGTTCCAGTAACATTATTCTTTTGCAGCTCACACGCTATATCTTGCCTCAAGAAAGAAGGCTCAGTCTTCCTTCCTCCTTTACTCTCCTTTAATGGCCCTCTTACTCAGTGCTCGAGTCCCATAACTAACAATTATTTGTGTTCTTTCAGATTCTCTTTTCTTCCTTACGTCAAGGCTTTGTATGAGCCGTACTGTCCTCTGAGGGTCGAACCTGGTCAATAATTGGGACCGTCTCTAGACCGAGCCTATAACGACTCAGAGAACCCTGTCTTTTCAGGGGCCTGGAGGTCATTAAGGCTAGGCTCGACTCCATAAGGGAGGCTCTCTTGTTTGGAGTCCAGCCCATCCTTATATCTCTTTTACATTGGAATCATTGCTATACGGTATATAAATTATGTTTTAGTCTTAAGAGAGTGGTATATTGAATGTTCTAGAACATAGCTGTGGGTGCTATAGTTTTTTGCATGTTATGGCCTGAAGGCTAAGCATATGATAATTATATTTGTATTATTGTATTGAAGTATTAATGCTATTAAACCTGTAAAGGCACTGGATCGTCCAGATTTATTATTATTTGGGATTTACGGTGGTCTGCACAAACCAACCAATCCAATTTTTAAAGCATTTAATAAACCGAAAAGCAGTACTACTGCTCTGATTCTTTAAAACTTCACACATCTGTGTGATTTTCTTGATTATTAAAACATTTTCTGAACATATAGCACACCCAGTGCACGAACTAAACCACTTACAGGAGTTTAAAACATCTCTGTCCTCCTTAAACGTCTCCCCTGAGTTTAAGAGTGTGCACAGAGCATACATATAAACTAAAAGAGTATGTGCAAATTCTGATAAGATGTTTTGAAAAAAAAATATTCAGAATATAAACAAGGCATACGTTCCAAGAAACTACCATTTTTTTGTAGCCTATTTTGCTTGACTGCAATCTGCAACCTTATATTTTTTCTATTTTCCTTCCTAGTGTCTATTTGCAGAACCCCTGGCGATAAAGGGTTGGTTTCTCCAAACCTTGCCCCTACCCCCACAGATTAGACAATATCATCCATACTCCCTCAGATCCATGCAAAAGATAAAAGTGATCATTGCATTATTGATCATTTGCAAACCATAAGTAAATAACTAATGGTAAACTAATCAATGATCCATATATTCATTTAAAATATCTGTATTTGATAACCTTTAGACAAATGCCTTTAGTCAATGTAGCTTTTTTCAGATCATAATAAGCATCTCTGAAACACCAGAAATGAAGGAAGGATTACCTTTTCTCCTGGGGTAACTGAGATTCTCCAAACACAGTGAGTGTAAGAGGGGTATCCATTAGGGAATCCAGGAGATGAGAAATTGCCACTTGACTCCTGTAATGTTTCTCCACATGCTGTAATACACACAATAATTAGTTTTATGTATTGTCACTTGCTGGATTGATAAAGTTGGCAAACTGCCATTCACAAATATTGAGCAATATTAAAAAAAGTGGAAAATGTGGCTGTCATATTGTCTATTTTGGGCACTGCATATTCTTACAATTGATGGTGTTAGGCAACAAACCATTTACTATTACACCACAGAAATTGATATCAACTCAGTTTGTTTGTCTTTAACTAGGTACAAGTCTCCAGGTAGCATTGCTGAGCAGATGCAATTTTAAATTACATTTAAATTATGGTAGATGTATTCCAAGATATTTAATTTTATCTATACTGTCATGGTCTCAGTGTGCCTTATTTCCTAATAAATCTTTTACTACTACTATTACTACAACTAATAATAATAATAATAATAATAATAATAATAATAATAATAATAATAATAATAATAATAATAATAATTCCATTAAGACAACTGACATCCAGAGTTTCTACTGCAAATGCATAATAAAACACCCTTAAACAGCATTAAAATATATACACTATTTTCTGACCACAGCGCTGTTTTAGAGAGTTGACTTGTGTAGCTTGTTTAGGAATGAACTGTGATGGCAGTATACTGGTAGTAGGAAATTGCTTATGATGGACAGCTCAGAAATATACAAATGTATTTAGGGAGCTTAAGTGGGTTTGAAAAATACAATTCCATTTCTCATAAGAGTGATTAGCCTAGCACTTGTAGTTTCACCTGTCAATCACTTTGCCAGCTCCTGGGGGATTGATTAATAATTTTCCTACCCGTGGTGCATCAGCTGCTGCCATTTTCCTATCAATTAATGACAGCTTCAATTAGACCGCCACTCAGCAGCCATCCACCCTTATGGCTTTCAATCAACAAGTTATTTCACCTGATGAATTGCTGGTCTATCTTAAACGAAGCCAACCTTTCCCCCATGAAAATGTAATCAGAACCGAAGTACCTTGCAATTACAGAGCATTGACAGTCAGCAGGCAATCCAGGCATCATAATAATCTCAATGAATTATAGATGATGAAAATATCTTTAGATAAAACTGGACAAGTGATGTGGCTCTGCTTTTAAAGGGAAGACAATAAATCTTTAAAATGGAGGTTGCCTTGTTAGACTGAATGAGAGATTAGATTTGACAAGGGCTCTGAAACAGTGGGGGGAATCTTCACGCTGAGCAATAAATAAGGCATTTCAACATGCGGCAGACCACCAGGTAAACAGGGAAAGCAGATGCTCTACTGTGCAACAGACAAACAGGACACTGAGTGCAGATTTACAATTAACAGGGGGTTGAAAAAAGACTGTCACTATCAGAAAATGTATTTTGAAGATAAGTATCATAAATGAATACACAAAGTGGAAACAGCGTCCCACATTCCTTCTTTGTTACAAAAATATTAAACTTAATTTATATGGATGGAATTTTTGAAAAAAAGGAAATGGTACAGGTCTATTATGCCATGGCACCACTTTTCACACACCGTTAAACCAAAAAAATGTTCTCTAAATAAGAAAGATACTATTATTCCCATCACCTGTATCAAGAATTTGACTATTGTCACAAGCATTGGCTTTATAAGGCAATTCAAACTTTACAAAAATAAGGTAAAAAAAAAAAGGTGTTCACTCATATGTAAAAGGTTTCTATGTCAATTGGAACAAGGCCGTCGTATATATATATTTTAGTGTTCATGCAGGGCCTTGACTAACAAGCGCTCGTTAGACTGATTGCACTGACTGAAACTGAAATCAAAGGTACATCTGACATTCTCATTACTCGAGTGAACTTGACTAACATTGGCTGAAGGGAAATGGCTGTCGCATTGCTACATGTGTTACTGAAATGCTATGGGGGAGGTCTGTCAAAGAAAATAATGGCATGCAGAAGATACATTCTTACAACTTCCTTGTTTAAGGGCAGCTTTAATAATTCAGTTATACTTCAAGAACCAAAAGCAATCACGACTGGAAGATTTTTTTTTGTTCTATGCTAATTAATACCGAACAAACTGTAAGCCATGGGTTGAGTATGATGGTGTTGTTCAAAGATGAATATGAACATTAAATGGCTTAACAGACTGATCCTAATTTGTGTACGTTTACATGGCAATACCTGGACATCTATACAGCTTCCTTGCCTGTGCAATGTCTCCTGTACTTAATCGTGTTCGCTGGCCAATGGCAGGTCTTATACCATTTTCATCGCGGGAGGGCAGAATAGTATCCAGAAACATGCCCCTAGAACAAAAACACACAGCATCTCATTTTGTGCTCATTTTCAGTTACATATTGATTTACATATTTTTGGTTAACATTTTTTGTTGCAATGCAAATTATACATCAGGCCTTCTGTCAACATCTCTAAATATATTGTTGAACACTTTTAAAATACTGGTTTGCAGTAACTGGTTACATATACATATGGCTATAATTTTGTCATGGGGTCACAGAAATGATTAAAATCGTGAATTGGATGTAAAAACACACTTGATTCGGCGCTTCCTTTATTTCTTTTAAAAAATACAGTATGTCATGCACTGAAAATACAAATTTGCAAGTATCACTAAATTGTTTGGTTGTGTGAATGCATTTTCCAGTAGCTGTTGGTCAATGAATGAGATTTGTAGCTGACCAAGCATGTAAATCCCAAGTCCCAAATCCCAAGGGACTTTTTCAGCCTGAAAAAAGAAACAAGGACCAGGGGTCACAAATGGAGTTTAGAAAAAGGGGCATTCAGAACAGAAAATAGGAGCCACTTTTTTACACAGAGAATTGTGAGGGTCTGGAATCAACTCCCCAGTAATGTTGTTGAAGCTGACACCCTGGGATCCTTCAAGAAGCTGCTTGATGAGATTTTGGGATCAATAAGCTACTAACAACCAAACGAGCAAGATGGGCCGAATGGCCTCCTCTCGTTTGTAAACTTTCTTATGTTCTTATGCTCTTAAATGGGTGACAACTAGACTACAAAACAATTGTGAGTCAGCTGTTTTCTGTAAAGACAGAAGAACATATGCATCGGAGAACAGACGTGTACCGACTTACAGAGGCTTTCTTTACAACATGCTGTTTCAGAATCGTTAAACTAAAGCCTGGTTCATACTTCTGCACAGATGAATGTGATATGTAAGGTGCAGACAGCTATACATTCTGTGCAGCTTTCACTATTTGGTGTACAAAGAACGTATCGTGTTGCAGCCCTTTTGACTGCGCAAAGTGGTTACAGCTGTTGTTCATACTTTAAATACAGACTGCATTTGTGGAATTAGATAAATTGGCATTTAAGTAGATGTGCTGAGTTTGTACCTCTTATTCAAAAGGTTTTTAAAAAATTTAAAGCAACGTCAATGGTACTTCCTTCTTCGTAACCAACAGAACAGCCGAAAGGGAGAATTTCATACATTCATTTGAGAGATGTGGGTATGTGACATTCAGTATGTTTACATGAGATCAGGTTTTCAGAAAACTAATGTATGCAGAAAACTGAATCAGAAAATTGGTTTTCCAGATAATCCAATTACACTTCCAATAATTTTTCGGAAAACGTATTTGCGCATACACAGTAACGACTAGGATGGGAACAGACAGGGCTCGGTTCAGTGTACAATAAGACTGAGGTATGAATTATCAGGTATTTTAGATTTAGCGAAGTTGCAAATTCCTATGCTGTATTCAACAGATTATTATCCTGTACATCTCTTGTTCTAATTCCCCAGCGTGTGCAAACTGTCCACTCCTTGCAACAGCTCATCTGTTTCTTCATATAGCTACTGCACCTTACATACTGTAAACTCTCAATGCATTTTACCTAGCTAGAATTAATTTGTGGCACCAATAGTATAAATAATTTCTGTGTGAACAACTATAGTTGTAATAATGGAGTTTTCTTTTGATCAGATACTATTACTTTATTAAAATGAATAATATAACTGTATCCTTAACTAAACAAATTGATTCATGTAAACTGATTGGTGACTGAAATCTGACATACATGTATAATTATTTTATTGATTTTCAGACAAATAAATACAACACCAAATGGAAAAGCATCCCTTGGGCTACATATTATTATATAATCTGAAATCGTTACGCGGTTCCCATTATGTGCCACTCGTCTGCATTTTATCTCCACCCTTCTACAAGTCGCCGTTCTATAACTTGCCAAGAAAAACTGGTAAAATAGTTCTCACACTTTCCTTTCTTCTCATTTTGATCTTGTTTTGTTGATCTTTTTACAATCAACAAATTAAGTTGTTGGGTTGTAATATTTACAAAAAGTACTACTGCCCCCAACATTTTGACCTATGGACATTGAAATAGGAATGTAACAAAATAAAACTAGTTCTCCCAACTCCCATTGTTCAGGTACAAAGTCTGGTTTCTGTGGTCCTGAATATCAAAGCTTTTCTGACCGCTGGGAGGGCTTTTGTGTCTGTTTGAACTTTCCGACAGTTTTTTGTGCAAAAATAAAAAAATGGCCAGGAAAGAAGAGAATAGTCGCAAAACTCCAATTGCGACATGATGAGGAATGTTATGCAAATAAAGTGGGTACCTAATTAACATACCGCCCGTGCAAAAATCAAAAGGGGGGTCACGTGGCTGGATTGACTATTTTTCGTCTAAGGTGTTTTCACGTGTTTCAAAGAATCCTAATGTAGTTGGGAGCCTATTTCAAACAGACTCTATGCTAAAATAAAAAGGGTCTGTTGTAGGTGGAGTTACTCTTTGACTATACTAATGGTGATGGTGCCCACTGTGCTGCTAGGCATTGCTGTGATTTTTGAGGATGAAAGGGATAATGTAGCTACACCCCCAGTATAGAATCACAGCCGAAAGTATACCCTACCAGTGTATCGTCAGAGGGCCACCTGTTTGGATCTTAAAGAAGACCAAGTGCTACAGAGACATCAGATAGATAAAGCTACAATATTGTACTTATGTGATGAATTCAGGATTTAGTCAAGCACCCTGAGGGGTCCTGCATTGCCAGTATCGCTCACAGCCGTGCCATTCTTTACCACTGGTTGTTTGTATGATATCCTATTATACACTCACGTGTCATTCATTTTCATAGTGCAATTGGGCATGCAGGATATTTTATGTCAAAATGAAAAATAAATAAATAAATGAATGAATAAAATGGCATAAAATATCTGCCATAACCGGATACATTAAAATATATTTAATACAAAGCACCCATTTACAAAATTAGGCTACATTAAAATGATCTCTAACTTTACTTTTTTTTTTTCTTTTTGCCCTGAAGTATTTGCTTTATTATTATGTTCTATTAAATGTATCTTCTATTGTTTCTCCATATCTCCTAAAACAAACATCTGTTTTGTTTTTCTCCGACTTTGTTGCCTTTCAATCCCACCTGTCCATTGATTGAAATCCCAAAATGACGTAAAAACTGTCATTTGTGTCATTAACATAGGTTTCTCATTTAAATACTGAATAGTTATTCCGCCACCTTTATATAAATGACACCCATTCCACGTGTTGGGGGGGAAAAAAAGCAGAAAAGAGTTTTATTTTATGATGGAAATAAAGTTGCACATGAGCAGTACACTATCAGAATAAGTTTTCTGGAAAGTGTGTTTACATGACATAAAGTTTCTTTTCACAAAACTATTGCAACATTCTAGGTGGTGTTTTAAAAAAACCTCACTCTTGATATTGTAATTACTTTCCGGAAAATTATATATTCCAGAAAATATGGGAATTCATATGTTCATATAAACACACTGAGTGAGAGATATTTCAATTATTTTAGAATGGTACGTGAAAGGTTTGATGATTGGTTAAGGCTGTACGCCTTTCCAGAAAAAGACGCATGTCGCAAGATTGTAGATGACTTAATTCTGACTTGTCGCACCCTTGACTTCGACGAAAAATTTTAACTTGTCAGTAGTCAAAAGCCGTAATGGTTTTGTTATTGGTTATTATTGGTTTTGGTGTACTATTTAAATACGCTTGTGTAAATGTAGTTAAAATTACATTATTTGGTGACCTTTCCTAAATTCTTGGTTTTTCATCACACCTCGTCCATGAAATGAACAAAAAATGACCATGCCAAAATCGTACACTTACATATACATAATAATTGTATTTATTCAATGGTGCAGGATCCTACTGTATGCCTTTCTGACTCTGTCGTTGTTTTTGGTTTTATAAATAAAATATCAATTAGAGGGTAAACATGACCGATCTTCTACAATATTTAATGTGTCTTACAACACATTTGAATGGAATTTGTGAAAACAAGCCATTAAGAGCATTTCAGAGTGGCGGCAACAGGCTGAAAACACTCACAATGGACAATGGATCAGTCCGACTTTGATCGATAAGATTTTCTAGAGTCTAGTGTAAAGTTCCTAGTGCAACCTTCATAGGAAACACATCTTGATAATTTCAACTATATTTAACCCAGGGCTTATTTTCAGGCTAGAGCAGGAGATGTTGCCTGTCATTTCTAGCACTTTTTTTTTTTTTTGACAAAAAAAAGATGATTTTAAAGCTTAAAGATATGTAACCTTAGACTCTAACCTTGAGAAAGTGTTCCTGGCATAGTGCATAATGCTGTCAAAGTCATATTGTTCCCCAAGAGAATTCACTTCTCCAGGTTCCATCTTCAGGAAGTTGTATTCCTGACCTGCAAACAATTCATAACCAAAGATGCTGTTTAATCATCTAAGCTTCAACACGACCTTATTTGTGAATCAGTTAAAGTTATTTGATGTGTTATTTATTTATTTTTTGTATTACTCCCTAATATTCTAAATTACAAACAGTTTAACCTAAACTTTTTATTATAGTGCATTATATTTCTGAGGGATCAAATGTATTATTTGTGTAGCTGTTCAATTACCATAAATTACTTCATCCACACACTATATAAGACACACTATGCTGTCACTGTCAACATGTTTACATTTTCAAAAATGTGATACGCTCCATTATGTGTTTTTTTTTTTTTACCTTTGGTATGTAAGGTGTACAATGCCATGGATAACATATGACATGTCTGCACACATTTGATAAATGGGATAATCACTCCAGACAAAGAGCTAGACAGGAGTGGAGCCTATTTCAGCTGGATGCCCTTTTGTGGAATCTTACCTGGTTGGATGTTTTCTCTAATAATGGTTACATGATCATCACGGTCTGGCCGTGTGTGTTCATGCCAAAACCCGATCACATGTCCCAGTTCGTGCACAACAATTCCAAACTTATCACAGTTCTTGCCGATAGATATGGCCTGAGGACCATTTCCTCGTCTCCCCACATAGGAGCAGCACCTGCCATGGAAATAAAGGAAGGATCAGTGACACCAGCCAGCTTCCTTTCCCTCACCTTCAGCAAAATCTGATCTACTAAATTGATTTAGCTTCATAAAAAAGTGAACATAAGAGCATAATATATCTCTTTACATATAAAACATAATAACAAAGGTTACCACAGGCAGTTTTTTGTGGAATGTCTAAACTTAACCTGAAGAAGAGTGCTTCAGGGTTGGCAAAGTTCCCAAAGCAAAGGTAAACACATTTTGTATATTGCTGGAGCGAAGACAAGAAGTACTAAAAAGCCCCTAAGCCAACAAGCCACTGGAGAGGAGGAGGAATATGAACATCAGCCACAAATAAGCTACAAACCCCAATTCTTTTTTTGGCCAAGATTAGCCCAAACTATTTCCAAGTCATGATTCAAATTCTGATAACTGAAAAGATTTAAAACCAAATTACTGCATATGTATATCACACATTTGATTTGCACATCTGTTTTCATCGGACAGCTCTCTTATAAAATGCGCTCTCCTGTAAAATGAGATTATACATATAGCATGCCTCTCTGGACTGGTGACAGTAAACCAGTTATCCACCTTTACAGCCATTTTGAAAATCAACTCACCCAAGCCTGCAGTCAGAGAAATACATAATCCTTATTACCTCAGACACCAGTTAAGGACTGCATCTAGTTATACAAGTGATTAATTCTGTTTAGTCTTTGGTATCCACCAATGATAGCACAGAAAGAGCGACACATGGCAAAGAGAAAGACAAATATTGTGACCTCTGTACAGAATGTTACATATTAAATGTATGATTATTTATAGTCTCATTTTCTACCAAATCTTTGGACAAGTGATAACTAGTTGCAAAAGGTGCAATCATTTGAACCAGAACCAGTCCTGGCTCCAGCTCTGCTCGGATGGGAGGACCAGTAGAGCTGTTGTGTGGGCCACCATAACAGTGATATAGATTTACTCAAGCTATGAGCCAATATACCAGTTAAACAATGCAAAAACGCTTTACCTAATTTAAGACTCAAGATAGATGTGTCTTTAGATGTGTTCAGTGCCTCTCTGCCATCCATGTGTACATCACTTGAGAAGATGTCTTTATCTCTATCACTTTTTGCTATGTGCTGTCTTTGTTATTCCTTTAAACTTAAAAACATTCCTTTCCATAAATTTGATTTAAACTACTATACAGCAGATCTATATAATTGTTCTTAGTTTTATTTTTTATTCCTTTCAACTTTCAAAAGTAATGAAAAAACAGCACAAAAAAATAAAATAATTAAAGCGTCAGTTTTCTATTTGACTTGGAGAACTCCTTCACAGAGTCCTTCATGTTTAGGCACACAGTGATAGTAAGTACTTGTGACAGAGTGGAGAAGGAATTTTCACATGAAGCTGTAGATACACCATGCCAAAGTTTGCAAACAGTGACACAGTCTGCATCTTTGTTGAGTCTTTTAAGTAACATAGGTTTAGCTATGACAATTTCACTGGCCATGTCATTTTTGTCAACATCTGCTGTCATCTGAAGAGGCTCTAACATGGTAGCATCAAGACATGTACTGGATTGGATAAGGACAAAGCCTTCATTAAATCCAGATTCTTTTCCATCTCTGATACTGCTCTGTGTAGAATATTTAACATGGGAGTGTCCCACCCCCTTGTTTATATTATTATTTGTATTGTTATTATGAATATGATTTATATGTATTATGTCACAGCGAAAAAGCCTGTATTACCGTTTGCAGCGCGGATGAAAAGCTGCCGCCATTACTTGTTATTGTTTTGTATTATTTAATGTTGTTATTACCTTGTGAGAATGTGTGACTGTCAGCTACTGATTGTTTGACTAGCTGACAGAAATGCAGACTTAAAAAACCTGTGCAGAATGTGACAGAGGAATAATATAATAATTGAGAGCTAGTTAGTCCCTCGGTCACAAGTATAAAAAGCTTGCAGTTTTTCCTGTTCAAGGAGAGTGTTCAGAGTGGACAATGAGTGTGGAGTTAGGAGGTAATTCAATAACTAAAGATAACAATTGCTATGTATTCTGGTTTTGCAACCAACATAGTACTTTTTACTGTTTGTTGTTTGTTTGTTTGGCCAACGTGCCCTTTTGTTTTGTTTTGTTTAAATCTTTATTTTGTAATTATTTAATAAAAGCTGAGCGTTGTAGTGTCTCAGTTTCAACCACAGTACTGTCTGTCTGTGTGTTCCTTCCTGGTCTGACATTACCCCTACAGCTGTCTTTTTCACAGGGTCTGTTTAATATCAGACTAGCAGCAATGTCCTAGTGATGAAAGCACTATAGAATCAGCTAGCTGCTTACTCATGATTCTCTGTCTCTTTGCAGTACGCACATCTACAGCTATACTACAGTGCTCAGTCCAGAAATCTTTATCTTTACAATGCTTTTTTTAATGCATTTACTAATGCATTTGTCACCTCCCTAGCAGAGCACGGAACAACATATAGTGATGAAGAACAGCATGTGCTGGCTTTAAAATACCAAGAAGCATGTGAGCATGATGGCTTTGCAGGGGTGACGTCAGACCAGAAACACACGCCACAACAACGACTGGTGGGTGAAAACTGAGCCGTGGCGCTCACTATATTTATTAATAAACAAACAAAAGATTTAAACAAACAAAAACACAAAACAAAAGGTGCATTGGCCAAACAAATAAACAAATAATAAACAGCAATAAAACAAGTATTGTGCTGGTGTACAAAACCAGTACGCTAGCAATTGTTATATTCCTTTTACTACCTCTTTCACCGACTTACTTCTCTCCCCTGACACTCTCCCCCTAATGAGCCTGGAGTGTGCTTTTTATAGTCTGTGGCTGGAGCCTTAATTACCTAATTTGATATAATAATTACCATTAAGGCTCCAGCCACATTTCCACAAGGGTATTAGGGAAGGGGTTTCAACCCAATCCACACGACTACACAATATAAAAACCGGATTTTCGCCGGTCTCAAACAGTAAATAAGACGGACGGTGCTCGACCGCCTGCACATAAACACAATATAATAATAATAACAACAACAACAAAATAATCAAAGGGGCGGGAGACTCCGCCACAAAGCAATATCATCTTCTGAGACTTTGGACAGTATATCAAGAATAAAATCCTGATTATCACAACACATTTGGTCACTTCAAAATGGCTTGTCCAGCAAATTTCCATCTCTTTAGTGAAAGGCCATTGTACCTTTGAGTAATGTAGAGGTGTTGTAAGAATGCATACAGAGAATTAAAAAGGTTAATGTTCTGCACCCAACTCATGTAATTCAAGCAAGCCAATCAGATGTTCCTCAGGTATAGAATCACTAAAAAATCTTATCATGAAGGACAGATTTTCAACATTGCACTCGTGTCCCATCACTTTTGATACAGTACCCACTAGATTCAGAATGCATATATTTGTCTTTAATTTGATTAAGTACCATTTTACTTAATGTCTCTATCACCTCATTTTGTATATCATTTGATGCATACTTTGCATTCTGTGGTATAGTCTTTGCTATCTCTGCTAATGTAGGGTCTTTATGCAGAGTGTATTCAAATAGCTTTATGAAAAGCCCACTTGTAAAACAGTCCACATCCATTTTATCACTATCCCCATGAAGGGGCAGTTCATTAACAAGAAGAAAATGCACACTCTCCAATGCTTTTAACATAGTACCTGTTTTCCTTAACTTGTCTGGGGCCTAACAGAGAGCCAATGTTTTCTCTCATTGCCTGACTCTGTTAAACTCACTCCAAGTGGCAACAGCTTGTAAATGAGCATGACTCGTCGCATGTTTGTGAAAACCGCTTTTGCACTCAAGCACAGATTTTGTTAAACCCATATACTGTAAACACTGTATCCCTGTTATTTATTACCCCCAAAAATGCGACAAGGAAAACAAAAGCAAGAATCTCTTGTTACAGAATACAGGGACGTGTTCTATGCCAGCTAGCATTAAAGCGTCTCTCTCCATGTCCAAACATCCACTGACGTGGATAGGATTTTAAAACAGGCTGACTTGGATTATCTTTGTCATCAGCAGTTGCACTTGAACTAGAAGCAACAGCAGATTTTACTTTATTTTCCTCTGTATCCTTTTGTGACAGACTTTCATTATCGGTGCTAGGGTGAGACAGAGGTTATTTTTGAGAAACTAATCCATTGTGATGCAGAACTACGGTAAGCTGGTGTCAGTAAATAAAACTTAAAATCATTGTTATAACTAAATAAAATGAATGGATGGGAAAAATATGTATTTCCTTAGCAGTAATTAGTTTGATCATTTTAACTCTTGTATAGAAGAGCACTAATCTCAATTCACTAATCTTTTTCTTCACTCTCCAACTTTCCTGAACTACAGTATTTCTCTCTCTCACTGTCGCTAAAGGCTTCTTAAACCAGATGTGAGCTTTAGAAGTTGTCAAATTGAAATAGAGTAGGCGGGTATTTTTGGAATAATTTGACATGATTTGGAAGTTATCTACATTCAGGTGTGTCAGTATTTGTAAATAAATTGAAATTAGAAAATGAAATAGGCAAGATAATATACATTTTTGGCCCACCCAAGTTCACTCTCCTTAGTGGTTTAAATTATTATTATTATTATTATTATTATTATTATTATTATTATTATTATTATTATTATTATTATTAAAACTAGTGAACTTTGGTTGGCCAAAGGGATATTTGGTGGTGCAGGGCATACCCCAGCACCCCCCTAGTGCTGGCACTGCTCTGAATTCAAGTTGGCAAGAATTAAAGCATTATCTGGTTTGGCTGGATTCAGGATTAGGATTCATTAAACTTCAAAAAAAAAAAAAAAAACAGTAAAATGTTTCTATACTTTGATACTTGCTGTTAAGGCATTGTAATAATGCAATTGAAATCAATAAAATGCAAGTTCTTAGCTTCTCAATAACATAAACAGGATCTCCATCCCTTACTGATGAAATAGAAGAAAAATCAAGAACAAAGTGACTGTTACAATTTGCTTCACTGCAACAATTTAAAGCATGCAATGCTCCATCTAAAGTCTTGGTGGTCTGACTAATTCTGTAACTGTGTGCCTAATACAGGTAACTGGTAGCCCTAACATTTCTGTGCATTAAAGATAGCTTGTCAAATACAGAAGAATGGGTATTTAGTAAAATACCAGAGATAACCTGCACCCAAAGTAAAGTTTGGATTAGGGAAAGCTGCTCTTTGGACAGCAACATGAATGTGCAAAAGCCTTTTAGGAAAAAGTATCTTGCAACTACAAAGGTCAAAGAACAGAAAATACAAAGCATAAATGATGGAGCATGACCCAAACTGTTTTGGTGATTTCAATTACAGGCAACACTGTATGCTGAAAAGCAGGGTTTTAGGCTACAGAATAACTGCCCCAGCTAACCCGATTACCCAACCTGCTTAATGACTTTACCATAAAGATTAACAGGTCCTGACTGGAACTGAAGCTCTCACTTACCCACAAGGCCTATATGTGAAGACAATGTAACTTTCCTCATCTGTCCGCTCGATGAAAGTAACACATGTGTGTTTTTCCCAGTGTCTCATGGCCTGTTTGAACATAGCTCGCTGACTGCCTGGAGGAATCAGAGTGCTCATTTAAACAATAGGAAATGTGAGTTACATTCTATAACTTGACATTTAATCTCAGATCTAATCACACATACATTTTCATGCAAGATGGGATTCAACACGATAGTAACCTTTGGCATAATGATTAAGTAATGTCTAGGCTTGGTTTAGATTTTCTTCTATGGGTCACATCAACATTTATTACATTTTCTTTCAACCACAGAAGTACTCAGTAAATTTGTTTCCTCTCAGGTTAAAAGTCAGTTGTCAGTTTTAAGTCTGGACATCATTTATATCAGCTGAAGCTTTTCACAGGCTGGTACATTGGGGTATCTTTCTCAGTGTTTTATTACTGTAGCATTTTTTATTGTTGTCCCTTCTTTTCTGAGCTATAAGTGCCTGATTTATTTTAAGGAAACACGATAATCTAAAAAACATCAGGATAAAAACAATTTTACTTGAATTTGATCATGTTCAATACTAAATTAGTGGATTCTTTTTTTCAACTGAAAATAGACAGTAAAGTGAATATTATTGTTTCCACCTGTTTGCCTATGTTGGTGCTATTTTTTTGCCTACATGTTTTTAACAGTTGCTTAGGGTACTCTCCCTATGTATAAAGCATCTATGAAGGGTTTGTTTATCAACATGTGGAACATTTGTAATATTACTTGCATTACATGTAGTGATTTGATTTTACTTTCTATGGAATTAGTTGGATTTTGTAACTTGTGTAAATAAACTTGTAATTGTGTTTTAGTGCATTTTAACTTAATGTTGCTGCAGATTCTGAGTGGCTTATAATATTATGTGACAGTGAAATATATTGTGCCAAATGAAACTACTAAAAACAAGATAATATATTCCAATGTCTATTGTTTTATCAACTAGATAACAATAGGAGAGTGTTCTCATATTTAGTTCTTGAGAAGACCAATTTGTTTTATCATCATTACTTTTGCCCTCACCATTTTATCATCTTCAAACCCAGGCATTCAAATTTAGCATCCAAATATCCATACTGTGTAAGTGGTGTTTTTGTATTACACTTTACCACATACCTGTGAATTAGTAATACCTATCATTCTGTCTGAGCTGAGCAGGAACAGGACCCATGTACCTGCAGTTAGGTAAGGGTTTGTATTGGGAACAGCGAGGTAGTTGAGTTATGAAGCAAGACTAAAGAAATGAAGTTTAGCCAAAAACAAATGGGGATGGTCGTATGGATGGTCGTGTCAGTAAAAAAATAGTACTCAATCCAAAACCACTACACAATTCAACACAATTAGCACACTGCACCTATTTAAAGTTTCAAAAAGTAAGGCCAGGGATTGGATGAGTAAACAAATGCTCTCTAACACCCTAAGATGTTGGCAAACCTTGCGTTGCCACTGCCAAGGTCTCTTATTATCGAATGTTAACTATCTCTGCTCTGTGTACAGTAAAAGATTAATTGCAGTCCAGTACAACAACTTTAATGAGCTCTAAGAGTCATAAGAAATCATTACAAATCTACACTGTATATCCTATCATCCCCAGCTGATTTACAAGGCATTATAAAGTATGGCATCTTCTGTAAACACATGTGTCCTGTTATTCAATAAAAGCAAAGTATCTCACCAGTGAAATTGCCTCCAATAACAAATGGAATGACGCCTCCAGGCCATATTCTCTCAGCACGTGAAGTTGCAGCTCTGGAGATTCTGCTTTTCTTGCTTTTCCCAGAGGATTTTGTGCTCCCAGTTTCATTTGTTGTGTTTTTTCTCCCACTGTCTGCAAATGCAATTAGAGTGACAATTTTTCTTGCTGCTGACATATCTACAATGTCAGTACTGAATCCCAAAGTCTCTCATCAAAAATGAAGACTTTGTGGTTAAAAAGATTTTTAAAACCATGTAATTAATATGCTTTACCAAGGATTTGATGAGTAGCTGGCACTTTTAATATGGTTTAGTTACTCTTATTTACTGTTGAGGAACAGCTACACTGTGTATTAACAGAAACTATACTTTATAAATGCATAACAACTTTATAAATGCATCAGTATTTGATCATCACAATATTCTGTCAAATTAGTCAAACAAACACAAATGGTATTCTATATTTTTTGTCAACACTTATTAAATAATCCTAAATTCAACACACAGTTAAAATCATTTTTCTTTAGCTTGTCAAAGTTTCACATCAATGACCACTCCACAAGTTTACAGTACATCATAAGAAGAGTTCTCGCATGGTTATGTTTGACTTGTACACTATGTCAGAGAGTCTGCTAATTGAAACAGTTCAAGTAAATACCATGGCCAAATCTTCTTATCCTGTCTATAAGCTGATAAAGTGACACTTTCTTGGATATAGCATGCTCCTCTAAGCCACCTAGAAAAAGAAAGCGAGAGAGAGATTACAGTTATTTTTCTGAATATATCAGAAAGTTGTACTTGATTCATATTAACCTAGCTAACAGGTGGAGAAAGCAGATTATTGGTGATTTTAATATACAGTTGGTTATTATGAAATCTCTCACAGCATATTAAAATGGTGTTTAAAAAATGTTGAATATTTAAACACCTGGGATCCCACCTAATGATATAGTTTATATCATTTCAATTGTTGTCAGACTATATTAGTTTTAGTAAAAACTGACTTTATATTTGTTCTACTTTGGCAACTATAAAGATAAGTATCAGTCCACTAATAGCATTCTGTCATAAAAATAAATTTTATATTTTCATTATATGGACTGCTTTTATAGTATTGCAGATGAAATTGCTTGTTAAATATATTTAGGGAGGATTGTTGGGTATTTCAGATTGGAGACCATTCCAGGCTAGTTGACTCAGAAAGTAACTGAAGTGTGAGTTATTGCGTCTCCTCTGTATTGATGTCTTGCACAGTTCATTGGGCTTGTGCCAGACTTTTTCATCTTTTCCATACAAGGATTCTAAAGTTTCAGCCAATAGCAAGGCTGAGAACAAACAAATCTAAAAAAAAACAGAATCAAGGAAAAAGTTATACCCCTGTGTATCTGAGTACATATAAATATAAGATGACTAATACCAAAAGTTAAAATGAATGCGTGAAAATATATCAAATTTTAGCCCTTATTTAGGCAGTATTGAGAAGAAATTCAATGGGTGAATGGTTAGAGTTATGGTTCAGGATCTCTATACTCCCACTCCATATTTGTTTAAACAAATTGAGTTCCCAATTATTTTACGCCTTATTTTCTCCCCAATTCTGTCCCCTCACCACAGCAATTTCCCACACAACTCAGGAAAATTGAAGGTTCAGGGAGCATCTTCCCATTCCACAACCAATTTCCTTTTTTTAAATTTTTTTATTTGTCTCCCCCTGTGTATATTATCTGTTATGTGTTGCGTGTGGTGTGTTTAAATGTTGGTGTATAGAATTGGTACACATATGGGTCTGTGTAACACGTTTAAAAATGTATATGTGTATTTAGGCACGAGGATTGCACAGCATTCACGTGCAAGTAAAATATAATATGTGAGCACGGGGAATTGCACTTTATTAATTCACGTGCTGGGATTCAAGTGAATAATTAATTGGTAATTGAATCCCAGCACAATTATATATAGGCACATACTGGTGGTTGTGTTCGGTGAGCGGAGAACGGGATTGGAGACGGAGGAAATAAGGAAAGTAGTAGTAATAATAATAACAACAACAAAGTATCTGCTCACCGTGTTTGTCAGTGTCTGTCCGTGCACCGTTGTGTTAAGTTTAGTCTGTTTTCGTTTGTCTATTTATTTTGGCGTAGAGTGCCGTGTCCTGTGTTTTTCGTGTTTGTTAAACCTTTTATTTTGTATAACAGGCGTCTTCATCATTTCATTTCATCCGTCCTGTGTTTTGTGTATTGCATTACCTTTCCTGGTTCTGACGCCGCCCACTTCGGCCGTCTCTGTGACACGTGGTGTCCTGCGTGGGATAACAGCGCCTCCAAGCGTCAGACCAGGAGAGGTTTTTTTGTGTGGGAGAAAAAAAAAAAAAAAAAAAAAAAAAGGGCGTTTTTGGATTACAAAAAAAAAAAAAAAGAAAGAAATGGGGAGAAGCAGGAAAGAGGATAAAGAGGTGAGGGACAGGGAGGAGGAGTGCCGCCTAAGGGCCAGACATCCCCGGCGATGTAACCAGTCCTTGCCGGGGTGCCTCCTCTGCAACCAGGACCATCTCTTTGCCAATTGTCCCTTCCGCTGCCCCTACCAGGAGGGAGAGGAGGAACTGCCGCAGGAGAGGAAGGTGAGGAGGTGGCAGAGAAGGGGAAAGGGGAAGAGGAAGGCAGAGGTCCCACCGCTGTCTCCACAGCCGCACCAGTCCCCTGCAAGTGAGGAAGAGCCGCACCAGTCCCCTGCAAGTGAGGGAGAGCCGCACCAGTCCCCTGTATCAAGGGGAGACTACACACCGCTCCCACCTCCACCACCAGGAGACTACACGCCGCTCCCACCTCCATGGGCAGGAGCAGAGCAGCAGGAGCTGCCTCTGCCTCCGCCACCTCCACCGGCAGGTTTGCCTCTGCCTCCGCCACCTCCACCGGCAGGGGGAGAGCAGCAGGAGCTGCCTCTGCCTCCGCCACCTCCACCGGCAGGGGGAGAGCAGCAGGAGCTGCCTCTGCCTCCGCCACCTAAACCGGCAGGGGGAGAGCAGCAGGAGCTGCCTCTGCCTCCGCCACCTCCACCGGCAGGGGGAGAGCAGCAGGAGCTGCCTCTGCCTCCGCCACCTCCACCGGCAGGGGCAGAGCAGCAGGAGCTGCCTCTGCCTCCGTCCACCAGCAGAGGGTGAATGCCTGCTGGGTCCCTGTCCACCAGCAGAGGGTGAATGCCTGCTGGGTCATTTACCAGCAGAGGGTGAATGCCTGCTGGTATCACTTCCCCCACCAGCAGAGGGTGAATGCCTGCTGGGTCCCTGTCCACCAGCAGAGGGTGAATGCCTGCTGGGACCCTGTCCACCAGCAGAGGGTGAATGCCTGCTGGGTCCCTGTCCACCAGCAGAGGGTGAATGCCTGCTGGTATCACTTCCCCCACCAGCAGAGGGTGAATGCCTGCTGGTATCACTTCCCCCACCAGCAGAGGGTGAATGCCTGCTGGTATCACTTCCCCCACCAGCAGAGGGTGAATGCCTGCTGGTATCACTTCCCCCACCAGCAGAGGATGAATGCCTGCTGGTATCACTTCCCCCACCATCACGAGGAGAGGAGCTGGAGCTTCCTCTGCCTCCACCTCCATCAGGGGGAGAGGAGCAGGAGCTGCCTCTCCCTGCACCACAAGGGCCAGGACTAGATGCTGGCGGTCCTCAGCAGCCCTTGCATAGGCTGCTGAGGGAAGCACGGGGAAGAACCTCCCGGCTGCAGTGGCCGAAAAGAGGGCCAACACCCGCACCCCAGCTTGTCCTGACTGCCAGCCTCGCTTCGCCCAAGGATGCCAGCCTCGCTTCGCCCAAGGATGCCAGCCTCGCTTCGCCCAAGGATGCCAGCCTCGCTTCGCCCAAGGATGCCAGCCTCGCTTCGCCCAAGGATGCCAGCCTCGCTTCGCCCAAGGATGCCAGCCTCGCTTCGCCCAAGGATGCCTCTGCATCGCCTGGGGTTGCCCGCCGCTCCGCATCGCCTGGGGTTGCCCGCCGCTCCGCATCGCCTGGGGTTGCCCGCCGCTCATCGCCTGGGGTTGCCCGCCGCTCCGCATCGCCTGGGGTTGCCCGCCGCTCCGCATCGCCTGGGGTTGCCTGCCGCTCTGCATCGCCTGGGGTTGCCCGCCGCTCCGCATCACAGCCGGAAGTACTGTGGCCGGAACCCCACGAAGGGGAGCTGCCGGCCACGAAGAAGGGGGAGGAGGTCTGGAGACCGCCAACCCCAGCAGCAGTTTCGCTGCCGGAGAAGGGGGAGGAGGTCTGGAGACCGCCAACCCCAGCAGCAGTTTCGCTGCCGGAGAAGGGGGAGGAGGTCTGGAGACCGCCAACCCCAGCAGCAGTTTCGCTGCCGGAGGAGGGGGAGGAGGTCTGGAGACCGCCAACCCCAGCAGCAGTTTCGCTGCCGGAGGAGGGGGAGGAGGTCTGGAGACCGCCAACCCCAGCAGCAGTTTCGCTGCCGGAGAAGGGGGAGGAGGTCTGGAGACCGCCAACCCCAGCAGCAGTTTCTCCGCCGGAGATCGTGGGGGAGGTCCGGAGACCTGCTCCCTCTGCAGTTTCTTCCCTGCAGGAAGAACGGTGGTTGAAGCCCCACCAAGGGGAGCTGCCGGCGCCGAAGGAGGGGGAAGGTCAGGAGACCACACCCCAAGCAGCCTTTCCGCTGCTAGGACTACCCTGGCAGGAGAATGCTACCCTGCTGACAGCATTACGACCTGTGGGCCCCTGGAAGCCTCTGGTCCTGGCCAAGGACTTTGGGCGGGACTTTTGGGCTTTTAAGGGGGGAGGTGGCCATTGAGGCCATGTGTGCTTTGCACAGGAGGGGGTATATGTAACAAAGTGCCCGCCCCTGTGTATATTATCTGTTATATGTTGCGTGTGGTGTGTTAAATGTTGGTGTATAGTCATTGGTACACGGGATATAAACGGGTCTGTGTAACACGAGTGTTTAAAAATGTATATGTGTATTTAGGCACGAGGATTGCACAGCACTTCACGTGCAAGTAAAATGTAGTAATATGTGAGCACGGGGAATTGCACTTTATTAATTCACGTGCTGGGATTCAAGTGAATAATTAATTGGTAATTGAATCCCAGCACAATAGTATATATAGATGCACGTTGGCACATACTGGTGGTTGGGTGTTCGGTGAGCGGAGAACGGGATTGGAGACGGAGGAAATAAGGAAAGTAGTAGTAGTAATAATAACAACAACAAAGTATCTGCTCACCGTGTTTGTCAGTGTCTGTCCGTGCACCGTTTTGTTAAGTTTAGTCTGTTTTCGTTTGTCTATTTATTTTGGCGTAGAGTGCCGTGTCCTGTGTGTTTCGTGTTTGTTAAACCTTTTATTTTGCATTAAACCGGCGCCAACAGGCGTCTTCATCATTTCATTTCATCCGTCCTGTGTTCTGTGTATTGCATTACCTTTCCTGGTTCTGACGCCGCCCACTTCGGCCGTCTCTGTGACAGTCTCCTAAATGCAATGCTCAGTTTCCAGCATTATGATATATACCCTAACTTGGGTGTAATAGGGTTATTCTGGCAGTACAAGTAGAAACCAATGCTTTTGAAAAAGTAAGAATTATCTTCATAGAATTTAGATACATACCTGTTGTGTGACCTAGTCTTTCGTTTGTGTGTTGAGTGAGATCAACTGTTCTATCGATTTGAAACATTTTCAAGTCTTCTTCATCTAAGGCAATGTCTCCCCAAAAGACAGCTGTAAATGAAAGAGAAAGTCACTTATGAGAGGTTTGTACCTCTGTAAAGTACAGATTAGTCATGAGTACATGTTATAAAGATAGAGCACATGTTTTAATGTCCTGTTCTGTGGTGTGACATTTAAACATACTTTCCAAGGGTGTGATGTAGGTCTGTTTTAAATGCTTATAGAATGTTAACACACTTTCTAATGCAATGATGTGTTCAGGGAATGTCCTCTCATGTTGGCAGTTTGACTAAACAGAATAAAGAAAAGGAAAGGGGTCATATATTGACTGACTATTATATTGATTAATATTTATATTGTACTTTCCAAAATACAAACAGAAATGGAACTTACATTTTGGTTATTTATCAAACACAGCTTGTTAAAATTAATGTGAAATCCAATCAAAGTACATGTTACTGGGAGTTTATGTGACTTTGTGATTGAACCCACAGCATTTTGCATTTGAGACCAGAAAACAAGTTGACATTTTAATACTGTAATCCTCAGAATATAATATGCCCTCTTCATAATGGGTACGGTTGAGCATTGAATAACAATCATTGAGTAACAGACACCTATTTTTTATCACCCATGTTCCTCACCAAATATAAATTACTTGGAGAAAAAAACATTGTACACATAAATTAATTATGTTAACAGATTCTGTGCATCTGACTATATATACTTTATTGATTGTAAAAAAAGAAACAACAACATTGAAATCCACTGGCATCGTAGATCTATTTTTCAGTGAATTTAAAGCTTTTTTGACAATAATGTAACTTTTTATAAGCATTCAATGTCACAATCTACTGTTTCCAGTTAATTGGTCACAAGAGTGGACATTTATGTGGCATCCATTATTTCTTTCCCACACATCTTTAATTACAAATATTTATAAACAATACAACAAACGCTCAATTTAATATTAAAGATTAAAGATTTCCAAATTGTAGGTGAGGGGAGAAATGTATGTATGTAAACATAAAAATATATAAAATAAAATATAAACATAAAAATTTGTTTTATATATATGTATATATATATACATATATATATATATATATATATATATATATATATATATATATATATATATATATATATATATATATATATATATAAAAGGCTATTTAAAGACTAGATTTGTTTTTACATATGAATCTGCAAGACTGGTGCTTTTTGACAAACACAACATTATTTCAACATTTCAGTTACAAAACAACCCTGAAGGTACAGTTCATGAATGGAAGACACCTTCTTCAATGTCAACCAGTTCAAACGAGGCATTGATTTTGGAGTTCCTGTAAATCATGTGTTATATAAATAGAGATCAAACCTGTAACGGAACAACAGTTCAGTAGCTTAATGCAGCAGACATCCTTCAAGCCCCAGTGTGATTGATTTAGAAATGTAACTATTCCTGCTGACATGTGACTGAAGGCTTTGATAGCTCATGAGTTCAAAGTGAATGAGTGGATGGAAATACTGCACTCCTGTAATAGTTAAATGGCATGTCATTGCAGTTAACCCCTTCACACAGAGCATCTACATCTTGATTTGTGTAAAATCACAAAAATATGTTTGCAGATAAAAGTCAACTTGTGAACAGATCTTTAACTGTAATTTGGCAGCCCCAAAAAAGAGTCTTTCTGGTGTTATGCAAATGAAAGCTGGTGGCAAATGTGAACTACTGCAGTAGCTAATATGGTTTTGAATATGGTTGAAACTATTCAAATACAACCACAGACATATATGGGAGGTATAGGGAAACATTTGTAAATATGGAAAGTATAACAAATTGAACATATTTAGATTTAGGTTTTGTTCACAACTTAGTTTATGTCTAATCGAATCCTGTGATAATATGAGAAACAACATGTTAAAAGCATGTTAACAGTTTATATTGCCATGTGAGATTTACAGAGGTCTAATACTTTAATACTGAGCAGCATTAATACTTATTTAGAGCCTGTTTATAGTGTATGTCCTCATATTCTTCATCAAAGCAGTTTTGAGCTGATTTAGGCATTAGCAGTATGTGATATTATGAGATGTTCAGTATAGTCACTGGATGTCCAATGATTCAGATGGGGTTGGGATTGGGAGGCCTATCATTGAATAGGGATATGGTTAAAAAAGAATGAAATACTGCTAAGCAGCTTAATGCAAATTTGCAAAGTAAGGTGTTTGTATAGTTTGACAACCATAGGGCAGGTAACCTTTGCAAACATATATATTACATTAAATAACATTTCTACGAAATGATGTATGCACAAACCCCTGCTTGTTAGCTTCTCTGCCAAACTGAATTGAGTCTTGTATTTCCAGGGAAGAATGCCAACTCCTTACATTGCAGGATACCCCGGCACACATGGACAACCCCTGCCTCTGTTCTATACTAGGAACATATCAAGTAATTTGATTCTAATTTCCAGAAACAGACTGGAAAAATCCAAAGGAAAACATGCAAGCCTATATAAGGGGAAAATATGTGGTATGTAATACATTTTTTTAAACAGTTATATCAAAAATAAAATATATTTCCTTCTAATCACGATTATTTTGCTACCATATCAGCATGGTTTCTCTGCTTTGGATCAGAGACTGGAATATATCACTTTGTACAAGTTTAAAAACTAGGGCTACTCCGATTAACAGATTAATCGGACCAATTAAACTAATGAATCAATCGCTGATTATTTATTTATTTATTTATTTATTTATTTACAATTACTTGCAATGTTATATATATATATATATATATATATATATATATATATATATATATATATATATATATATATATATATAAAAATCACCAATGGGACAGTCAAAGACCTGCCACTTGTTATGCAGGTGTCCAATCATTAGTGAACAGAGGCAGGGCATAAATATGCTAGGGAGCACGGTGTAAGATTAGTTGAATTTCACACAATATTGCTAATATTATAGAGACTATGTGGAAGGGGTGTGGGTAATTCACTGACCAGGAGACAGACAGGTGTAATTGAAAACACCACACAGGTGTCCAGTTTTATTTCAGGGGCGCGTTGGGTTTCTTTAGCCCGCAGAGGGCGCTGTTGGTCCGCGGTCTGCTTACCAACTGTGGTAAACAGAACCACGGGAATACCAAGCAAGGGTAAACAGTTCAGGCGCACTCGCAGGTGCTTCAAAACAATACTACAAAAATCGAAGGCACAAAGAAACAGGAAAAAAAAAACAGTAACAAAACTACAAAGAAAAGGTGCTGCACTCTGCAGCAATATCCCGGTCGCCGCTGCCCGTGCGACCCGGATCACCGTCCTACACTGCCGGCTACCTAGCCTGCTCAGCTATCCTTATTCAGGGATCTGCCCAAGGGTTCCCCTCCCTCACTGTCTCGCTCTGAACCTCCGTTCCGTTCCGTTCGGTCGTGGACAAGCATTTCCGCGCACTCTACGCGTTTAAAAGGGCAGATCTGAAGCAACAACAGAGCGTTAATTTATAGGGCTAACAATCACCCAAGACGCACCTCTCAGCCATTCAGAGAGGGGGAAAGTCCACACACCCACTTTCCCACCTCCCCGTGTCACTGCCATGACTCACCCTCTTCCTGCAGCCCGTGAACACACCAGCAGAGTCAGCACAGATCTCTCCCTGTTATTAAGAATTATTGAGAGCTTCAAAGTAATATTTAAAATATTTTTTTACAAATTTTAAATTTGAGAGATCATAGTCAATGTGGTTATGAATCCATTTTTAAAAACTTCTGAAAAAGTGTAGATTATTAAAAAAGTTAGGTATACATCACAAATACCCAAATTGACACAGGAAGTGAATGGATGTACTCGGCACTTCCAGCATTCAAATTATGAAAGCTATCCATGGCTTACTGGTAGCTGTCAATTAAAAAAAATGATACTACTGGAACTGTTTTTTGTTCAGTACAGAACAGGAAAAGCACTAGCTACAGCAATCTAGGACGTATATCGATCAGCACAAAAACATGAGCGTTCCCAAAGTCACTTGCAAGCCACTGTAACACTCAAAACTTTTGGACAAACCCAGATTGATGTTGAACTGGATGAGCAGAAGCCTAGGCATACAATACATCACAATCGGCAAGTAAGAAAAAATCGTTAGGTTCTTAAACACTTGATTGATTCTGTTGTTTACCTTGGCAAGCAAGAACTGGCATTCAAAGGTCACAATGAAGGCACCAATTCCTCAAATAGAGGTAATTATGTGGAATTACTTTCTTTCATTTCTGACTATGACAGCAGGTTAAGCAATCGCTTGTCAGTAGCCACAGTATTCTCAGGTACCTCTAAGAAGATTCAGAATTAATAAAGGCAGAAGTACAGGAAGCCAAGTACATAGCTGTAATGGTAGATTAAACAACTGACAATGGAAACGCAGCTCAGCTGTCTTATGTTTTCAGGTACGTGACTGACAGTAGCCCTAAAGAATGTTCTGTAAAAATAATAATAAAAATGATTTTAAAATGACCAAATTCCTATTGGGCTTTTTTAAATTTTAGATTCTACTTATTTTTTAGTATTACTATGCAGGACAGCCGCTATAAGATTGTTACCAATTAAAAATGTGCACAGATTATTCTACCTATTAATCAACTAATGCCCATAAATTAACCATTCAAAAATTTTAATCATGTGACAGTCCTATTTAAAAACGATAAAAGTTATGTTAGCGATGAAAGAAAGAAGCAGTGTTGGGGTTGGAATCTTTTATTGAACCACCACAGAACAAGCATATTTATGAATAAATAAATAAATTGCACACTTTTTCTTGAGGGAAAATGTATTTTACAAAAGTGAAAGACAAAATCAGGGATTACTTAAACCTATAATTTACCAATTGTATTTGTTTTTTCTCTATTTACAGTAAAGTCTAAAAGGCCACAAATCAAAATGGAACTGGGTGACTCTCTTTGAGGTGTAATTGTACAATGTGGGTTGAAATGTCTAGTTTCAATCTTCTGAGAGGTTAGGCAGTTCCTATGATCCAAGACTGTTGTCCTCATTTAATGTTTTTCTATTTCTCACCAGATGCCTGGATTTTCTCTTCACAGATCTCTAAAACAGTTTGGATTATTTTTCAACTTTTCAGTTCATAAGAACTTTGGGGAAGGTGACCAACTAAACCCACTTGTCTTGGCCCTTGATTATGTTTGGCTAGGGATCTCAAGAGTCATAAGATAATTTTCATAATCTCATAAATTACTGTTCCATCACTGTGCTGTTTAGGTGTGTTTTATATGTTGTCATCCTGTACAATTTACATTAACAGAGGAATCACTTCGGGTCAATGGTTTTTTACAATGCTGTCCTCTCTGCCAGAATTTCCAGGAAAAAACTAGCTGCCAGCCAAGACTTTGCATGATTTTGCATGCTGTGTTTTTGCAACTTTTTAAAACTTTCTTTTTAATTTTAAGAGACAAACTACTGAATCACTAAACCAAAATGAAAACACACTTTACATATACCTATATGGGTACTGTATTCCTAAGCTCTAACAGTTCACATTTTTGCTTTCTCCCACAGTTGAATTACTAAAAACACACCTACTGTACAATAGGATGGAGGAGGGTAATTAAGTACATTATATTAAAACAATAGCTTTAAAATAACTAATTGTATGACACTTACAAAAGACAAAACAATTAAATTACTGTTTACTAGCTGATAAAATACATAGCAGTTTTTGCAATGTTCCAGGTCTTGATCTCACTAATGTGTGAGTTGCTTAGATAGTCCACCTATCCCTTAGGAAGTAAATCCAACATTGAGATATAAATACTGTACTAAAACATAAACTCTGGAAAACCAGCAGACACTGAAAAACAGTAGCTATGGGTAAAGCTGTACTGTTATTGCTTTTCTTCTCAGCAGGTGCTGTTGCTAGGGAGCAGTGTGGGCAAAGGGGCTTTGTTCCAACTATAGCTCATAAACTAATTAAACCAAATAAACGTCCACCCAGGTCCCATAATAATTCATTATTTATTATTACCATTAAACATGGAGTCTCTGAGGACTGGATATGCCCACCACTGTGGAGTTAATGTATAGCATGGGCATTCATTGTAGGTAAAAAAGAAATGGTACATAAATTAATCTCACTAAAATCAATAAAACAATACAGACAAGCAAACAACCCCTATTTTATGTTTGTTCCATATTCTTGTATATTTAATTCTAATCATTTTTTTTGTATTTTAGCCCCTTATTTTAGTTGTACTGTGTTTGATACAACATGTACAAAGCTGGATTCTATGGAGCACATTTAAAGATCAATCAACTCACAATGTCTGGTATGACTCTTGGATAAGGAATTAATCGAAAAGAGAACAGCACACCTGCATCATAAGAGAACTGGCACGTGAAAGTGACACTTTTTCCAGATGACATCCTTAGCTAAAATAGTTTTATAGCGTGCATTGAGATACGCCTGAAACATGGAAAGACTGCAACGTATCTGAGAGGGCAGCCAGCTGTATGCCCTGGAGCTGTTCCCACTGGCCACTTGTGAGGGTACTCTTGTTTTGTAACAAGTGTTTACACTCCACCCCATTACAACATTCGCTCTCATATAGAGCTACTAGGTCTACTTGGTTGTCACCTATAATAACCTTTCACATTACTCGTGACTTTTCATGTTACTGCAGCTCATAAAGACTAACTTTTGACAAATTATAAATAAGATGGCAATACAGTTACAACATTAACATTAACGCAACTGGAAATGTTTTTTTTTTTTTTTCTTACTGCAGAAACATGAAAATATACAATGGCCAGACATGGAAAATATGTATTGGCCAGCACCTGTGCGCTATGGGGGCTGACAGCAAACCAATCACTTTGATTTGTTAACCAAATGTTAAGGAATATAATTTGTTCTGTGATAAGCAAAAGCAAAAAAAAATTCAATTTGTTTTTCGGTAATTTTATAACATTGAACAAATGTTGTCCTGTAAAGTAAAATTCAATTAAATGATATTTACATTGTACCTTTAATTACGTTATTTTTATAAGTACCTATTATTTTTTTAAAACAAGCAGTTTCAACAGCTTTGGACCAGTTATTAGGAGAAATTGAGTCTCTTATACTCACTTATACAAAATGATCACTTGCACTATTTTGGATGCGTATTAGCTTCCTAGCTTGACTTAGTATGTTCTAACATAGTTTCGATCATTTGATTAGGTGTTGAAATGAAAAGACAGACTTCATTCTTGCAGTTCAAGATCTATTTGACACAAGAAACAAATATTCTCAACACCTCTCATGGAGCATTTCTCTGACGACAATTCCACAGGGCTTTCAAACCACTGCTTATGTTAACTGTACACTTTTACAAAGTGCCTCTATAGAAAATATGCAGTAGACTTTTGTAACAAAAACGTAAAACATTTGGATATACTAAACAAAAAGTTGAGCAATACATTTGAATATGGACTAAAACAGTAACCACGTAAACATAGATCCTGATAGAGGAAGCTGCGATCCCATTTGGGTTTTAAAACACCCCATAGTCTGAGCTGTGGAATGATGGGAAGATGAATATTTTTTTTGGCAATTAGTTACAAGCAATGAACACTGACCAAAGAA
This sequence comes from Polyodon spathula, assembly GCF_017654505.1. Taxonomy (NCBI): domain Eukaryota; kingdom Metazoa; phylum Chordata; class Actinopteri; order Acipenseriformes; family Polyodontidae; genus Polyodon; species Polyodon spathula. Next base: position 78,435,105 of record NC_054534.1, read on the forward strand.
CCTCTGATCTCACACATGAAAACAACACTCCCCAGCTAAACAAGACATCCTTCCAGGACAGTGTAAAGTGTCATCCTTTAACTGATTTTATCTTCATGAATCTCCACTAACAAAACATGCACTTGATATCCATGCATTCATTTTATTTTATTTTATTTTATTTTATTTTATGTTCAGTGTACAATATGGTGGAAATGTTTAGTGAAGATAAACCACAATAGTTTGACTGATGCCACAAATATTTAAAGAAACAGCCTGTCTGCTTGAATGTTCACAGAAAAAAACAAACTTTTCCAGTCCATTATAAACATGTATGCTAAATAAACTGAGCTAGCTATTGTTATATTGTCCTATATACATACATATATAGCACAAGTATGGAGAAGATTTCCAGGGAATTTAACAGCCCTCAAATTTCAATTGTATGCAAACTGCCCAAAAAATATTAAATGCATGCAGGTATTGTGGTTTATGAATTTATGAGTTTATTTGATTTCAATCAGTTAGTATTAATACTTATTCTAGGAAGGGTTGCGTGATCCAATTATGCAGTTGCAGTACTTTCACTGACTGACATGCTCTGGGAACCAGAACTACAATGAGGTCTCCCTTCTCCCTTTCCTCTGTAAAACCTTTGAGTGAGCGGTACATCACCAGCTCTCTGCTTTCCTGTCAAAACATTCTCTGCTCGATCCCTTCCAATCAGGTTTTTGCCTGGCACACTCCACTGAAACTGCTCTTCTCTCTGTCACCAACTCTCTACTCTCTGCCCATGCCACCTCCCTCTCCTCTGTCCTAATTCTCCTCGACCTCTCTGCTGCCTTTATTACATTCGACCACTCTATTCTCCTATCCTCCCTCACTGACCTGGGACTCTCTGGCACTGCACTTGTCTGGTGCTCCTCCTACCTCTCTGATTGCACGTACCGGGTATCCTGGCTTGGATCACTCTCTCCCTCTTACTCTCTTTAGACAGGTGTTCCCCAAGGCTGAGTCCTGGGACCCCTCCTGTGATCTTCTCCCATGACTTCTCATGTCATTTCTATGCTGGTGATGCCCAGATGTTCCTCTCCTTTACCCCCCTGACTCCGATATCCTCCTGGATGCACTTCCATCATCTTAAACTCAACCTCTCCAAATCAAACCTTATTTTCTTTACCCTCTTCCTACCCCACTCCTGATCTGTCTCTCTCTAATCCTCTTGAATCCACCACCCTATCTCCCTCATTATCCACCAAGAACCTTGGTGTCACCCTCGACCCCTCCCTCTCCTACTCTCAGCACATCTCTATTCTGGCACGCTCCTGTCGCTTCTTCCTCAGCAACATATACAGAATTTGCCACTTCCTCACCGATTAATCAACACAGCTCCTAGTTCAGGCCCTGGTACCATCTCACCTTGATTACTGCAACTCCCTCCTGGCCAGCCTCCCTGCCTCTGCTATCTGTCCGCTCCAACCCATGCCCACCTTGTCTTGTCCCTTTCTCGTTTCTCCCAAGCTACACCGCTGCTCTGCTCCCTCCACTAGCTCTCTATCGCCACTCGCATCCAATTCAAAACTCTTGTACTCGCCTGCTTTGACTTTTCTGCTCCCTCCTATCTCCAGACAATTATTTCTCCCTACACCCCCTCTCGCACCCATCTCTCCTCTGGCCACCTTCTGGAACCTCCTCAAGACAAACCTTTTCAGACAGCATCAGTAAACCTCACAACCCTTGACTATACTAGACTATATAACACCCAATTGTACAATTACTTGCATCATCTTGTACTTGTACGTAAATGCTCCATATTTTGCCCTGTTCTACTGCTGTTCTTAATTATAACTATTCTCTGCATCTTGTACTTGATCTTACTCTTAAAGGTATCCTGTGATGAATTCTTACTGGAGCAGGACTCATCAGCTGGAGGCTTGGCAGCAGGTCTGAGTCGGACATACCATATTGTTGGGAATCCAGTATGATATTCCTCAGTAAGTCACACATAACTTGGTGCCATGCAGGACATCCATTCCTCTACAAAGTAGCTGCCGAACCATACTTCCCCCAAAGGATCAGGAGACTATATATCGTCTCCTCCCACCCAAACTCTCTGTGTCTCGCGACAGTAAGCTATTACATTGCTATTGCTTACAACAACGCCCAACAATAGTATAAAGTGATCATCAAAATCTGTATACACGTTTTTTGTAATTGCTATTATCTGAAATCGTTCTTATCCATTTATTTTTTAAAACAAGTCCTACTTAAGAGATATAAAGTCCTACGTAGGAGATTTTTTTTTGTTAATTTTATTTTTTATTGGCTCTAGGACGCTTCCGTTCTTAGTGGAATTTACTCTTGTAAGCAAATATTTGAACTATAAGTTTAACCGCTCTTAATCAAATTCGCTCCTTAATGTAATTAATTATTGTATTTTTTTTTTGCTTTGCTTTTATTTGAATTTGATCTTATTTTGTACTGATTTTACTGTACTTTTTAAATGCTCTTATCTCTAATGTGATATTTTGTAATGTGATACTTTGTATCAACTGTAGTGTCTGATAAGAAATAATAATAATAATAATAATAATAATAATAATAATAATAATAATAATAATAATAATCAGGGTTTGGTCGATGTGCTCCTTTATCACTGCTGTTTCTGATAAATGCAACAATAAATAGCAGTTGGTATTACAGCTTTAAAAGAAACCCCAGATTTATCCTTATCCTTATTTATCCTTTCCCACACAGTATTCTTGTCACTTGGGTGGCATATTTAACATCTCATTATAAGACTGAAGAGTGCATGACTGGGACTATACATTATGAAACAATCACATTAAAGTGGATATAAATAAAACACATGAGCTAAGTTTAACATTCCATTTTTTGTGTGATGGATCACTAATGCTAAGTGATCTTCTGTTGAGAGGCGGGAGCCATCTGGATTAATTGACATGTTTTGAAGTACAAAGTAAATCATTATTGATAGAATGACCACATGTACCTTGGGGATGTGCCTTTACGCTTCAATAATAATACAGAATATGGCAGTCACATGAAATATATGCAAGTGTTGCAAAATTATTTGCTGAATTATTAAAATACATTATCAAGGAGTCTGGCAAGCGTGCTGTATAATAAACTGGATTGATCCATAGCAAACATTTCCTTTTGTGGTCAATAACCATTTTGGATAAGATCTAGAAAGCATTATGTCAGTTAATTTTGGTCCTGAATAACTTAAAATACAATTTTAAGGTTTAACTTGCTTTTTCATTCATGATTTAAATAAAGTCGCATGGCCAACCTAAAGTAAGCAAGTGTATTTCATTGATAAGCTCAGCTAACTGAAACAGTAAAGTAAATGGCAGTTTTACATTGTTAAATATTGCAGGATAGAAATAATTAATATACCTAGGTGGGGAGGGAATGTAGAGAGGCTGTTATTACAAAGTTCTTCTGGATGCATTATTTGGGGACTGAAAATCCTAAGGGACTAACGTACATGAACGTACAGAGTTGTCCTCATTTTTATGAATTGAATCAATTAATGGTTTAAAAAGTATATAATGAAGACTTTTAACAATTAACTTAAATATTCTACATTAGGCTAATGGATATTTTTATACAGTGCCGAGAAAAAGTTTGTGAACCCCAATGATAATTATGGAAATTCCATAGTTTTACTATGATATTCTTCTTGAATCTTCTTAAATATCCAATAGCGTTTATATTAACCAATTCCATGTCTTTTGAAACAAAATGATGTATGAATTAGACAAGCAATGAGTAATAAAGATTCAGAGTATGTGAAAAAGTAAGTGAACACCTTGTTTGTTCAACTCAATTAAGAGGATAATTAGGTGTTTAAATAATTAGGTAGATCTTCAGGGGTGAGTTTGGGAGGCTCCACCCTATATAAAGATCAGAAACTTTGCCATGTCATGCCATGATCAAAATAAATCTCTGAGGACCTCAGAAAAACAGTTTTTGATGCTCATCAGTCTAGAATGGGTTACAAAACCATTTCTAAGGATTTGGGCCTCCACCAATCCACTGTCAGACAGTCTACAAATGGAGAAAGTTCAAGACCACAGTCACTCTATCCAGGAGCAGTGATCCTACCAAAATCTCTCCAAGAACAAACCAGAAAATCATCAAGGAAGTCACAAAGAACCCAAGAGTAACATCCAAGGAACTGCAGGCCACTCTTGCCTTGGCTAATTTGAGTGTTCATGACTCAAATATCTAAGACTGAACAAGAACGGTATTCATGGAAGGATAGGTAGGAGGAAACCACTGCTCACTAAAAAAAAAACACTGCCTGTCTGAAGTTTGCCAAAGACCACATAGACCATCCACAAGACTTCTGGAACAATATTCTCTGGACAGATGAGTCAAATGTAGAACTTTTTGGCCTCAATGAGAAACATTATATTTGGCGAAAACCAAACACTGCGTTCGAATAGAAGAATCTCATCCCAAACATCAAGCATAGTGGTGGAAGTGTGATGGTTTGGGGGGCTGCTTTGCTGCCTCAGGACCTGGACGGTTTGCCATCATTGACACAACCATGAATTCTGCATTGTATCAGAAGATTCTAGAGGAGAATGTCAGGCCATCCGTCCGTGATCTGAAGCTGAAGCGAAAGTGGGTCATGCAGCAAGAAAATGATCCTAAACATACACGCAGATCTACAAAAGAATTGCTGCAGAAGAAGAAATTCTAAGTTTTAGAAAGGCCTAGTCAAAGTCCGGACCTAAACCCCATCAAAATGTTGTGGCAAGACCTGAAGTGAGCTGTCCATGCAAGGAAGCCCTCAAATGTCACAGAGTTGAAGCAGTTCTGTAAAGGGCCAAAATTCCTCAAAACCGTAAAAAAAAAAAAAGTCATTGCTGCTCAAGGGGGTGCCACCAGTTACTGAATCTAAAGGTTCACATACTTTTTCACACATGGATATTGAATGTTGAATCATTTGTGGATAAATAGATGTTGAAAAAGTATCATGTTTTTATGTAATTTGTTTAATCAGGTTATCTTTATCTATTATTAGGACTTAGATTAAGATCTAATAACACTTTTCTCAGTACTGTATGTGGAGTAGGGATTTAAAACTCTTGTGTGCAAATAAAAAACTTTGAATTTTTTACTTTGTTTAATTGCTAATGGACTAGATCTTTAAAATAACCAAATACATTACTTTTTAAAGTGTTAAATGTGAGAATGCCTTCATTTGAAAATGTTTTGAAGCTGATTTTGTACTGTGGGTAGCTTATTTTGAGATTTCGATTGGGTGAACTGTTGATTAACAAATTGTGTTTCCCCCATTAGGGAATGAGAAATGCTTGTTTAAACATTAAGTTAGGTCGAAACATTAGGTTCAGATTTTTCTTTTTAATTACTTGTATGTCCGGGAACCAAATAAAACATAAAAAAGATATATAAATTTCAGTTGTTCATTGTGGTTGATGAATGGGAAAGGGCTGAGTTTTTTCTGCTATATATGATGCTCTATTTCGATGTTCGAGTGATGACTGGTTGATGTGCACCTTACGGATCTTCGTGTAAACCCCTGAAATTAAACATAACCAAGGGTATGCAAACCTGTGCAGAAATAAAGTTATCAAACCAGAAATAAACAACAAAGGCATTAAAAGTAGGGGATAGTAAGTTGTCTTTTTTTAAATGTTTTTTTTTTTTTTTTATAAAGTTTTGAAATTGGCTTCTTTCAGAACAAATAACAAAAAAAAAAAAACACTTTGGAATAAAAAAGTAAAACGTTTTGATACTCTTTTTCCATAGTTATATTCTGGTTAATTCATACCAATTGTACATCAGTACAATTGCACTACATTTGCTCTTGACTGTCATCAGACAAGGTCAGTGGTTAAGGAAACAGGCTTGATACCAGGAGATCCCCAGTTCTAATCCCCGCTCACCCATTGACTAACTGCGTGTGACCCTGAGCAAGTCACTTAACCTCTTTGTGCTCCGTTCTGCAACAGTTGTTGATGCACAGTTCACCTCCTAGTCTCTGCAAGTCGCTTTGGAAAAAAGAGTCTGCTAAATGACTAATAATACAAAGTATACTGCAAAGTAAACATGATAATGCTTTACTTCAGACATTTACTGGTAAATCTCAAGAATAACCAAGTTCCTTTGTCTAATGATTGAATGTCTCACTTTTGCACATTGTAAGGCTTCAGGAGTCCCATGTAACTCCAAGTGAAACAACAGTCTACCACGATGCAATAAGTATGTAAATATCTATTCAGTGCCTGTACTTGTCGTGTTTTGTGTCATAACCAAAGTGTGATTTTCTGTTGAAAAAATAAAGATCCTAAATGTTTTAATTTACATTTAACAGAATGTTATTTTTCATCAAATTACTATGTATTAGAATACAATATGCAAATTTGCCAGAATGTTGGTTGTTCTGCATTAGTGGATAACAATATTGTTCAGTACCGTGCTGAATTGCTCAATTAAGCATTACTGTAAGCTCATTAACGATTATTTTGTTAATGGAAAATGTCTATATAGAAATACATATATTGTTTGACATTAATGTTTTTTGTTATTGGAACACTTGTATTGTTATTCAGGGGGAGGTGCAGGGGGTTCTCCTTAATTAACCAAACAATATATCAGTGAACCAACCTATCAAGTAACCCCCCTATTTAAGCCCTGGGTCAAACATTCATTCTCTCTGTTTATTACGTTTTCCGCATTCCTTCCCTCTTCCTCCATAACTCAGCACAACCCCTGCAATGATCTCCTTCTGATATATCTGCATTTACCAATATGCTTCAGTAAATCATAAGATTAACTGGTAAATGTCTGAAAAGTAATTTATTTCTTCATAATTTCTGGCACTTACTGTAACTGATTCTGACTTGTACTGTAACACACACACAAACACACACACACACACACACACACACACACACACACACATATATATATATATATATATATATATATATATATATATATATATATATATATATATATATATATATATATATATATATATGCTTTCTTTAAACTAAAAGATTTGAACCATCTAAAAAAACGAACCCCATATGTACATTAGAATGTTGTGTTGTCCCCCTTTTTCAAATGGGGGCGGGGGGGGGGGGGGGGGGGGGGTTTGGTTTTGGAGGAATTAAAAAATGAAAAATCTATCTGTAGAGAAGAGCAAGGAAAGCTTAGCTGGATATATAGTTCCGCTTTCACCTTTTAAAAGCAAACAGTGTATAAATGTGCACTTTGTAAAGCCACAAGTAAGGCCCATTCACTATTGTGATTAATTAGCCCAGTAGAAGTTTAAATATTATGCTTCAAGGAATTTCTGCATGACTAGAAATTAGGAAAGCAAACAGTGATAGTGCACTTTGGATAGTTAATGTCAGCTAAAATTTTGAAGTGTAACGAGGTGCTGGCCTTCCCAGTGTTTATTTTGCTTTGTGTACATTTTTTATAAAAACAATTATTTGTAGGAAGCATGAATGAGCAAGAGTGTATGACATTTCCAGCTAAGTGGCAGGATGCAGACTACCAGGAAGAGATAACTGAGTCAATGGTGAGTGCTTGCAAAAAAGTTACAGAGCTTGGCAAAGCCTTGCATGGTACTGTATACAAGTTGGGAAACTAGATAACAAAAGGTTGGAAATGTGCATTCTGCACTTTAATAGAAGAGGAGATAATATCAGATAAGCAGACAGCCAAATATTCACATTATGTTTTTCCTAACAATAACATGAGCAGGAATACCTGGCACTGCTAACATTTCCATGCTGATGTTTTACTTCCACTTCAAATGGCCATACAGCCAGCCATATTCCTATTTCCAAAGGAGTAACTACAACAGTCAACTTAAAAGCATTATTAAGTTTTGTAATGAAGGCATTAGTTATGCTGTATTAGAAATGGACAGTTTTGTGGTCACCGTTGTACAAGTAAGTACCTTAAAGTTAGTAAACTAACTAGTAAACTAATGCATGTAAATATGTTTTCAGAAGCTAATATTGTTGAATATAAATTTAGATCTGCCACCTGGTTTCTTTTTATATCAATATACTTCAATGTCATAAATGTAAACCTGATCATGTCTTTCTTTTTTATGCAGTCAGGACATCGCTCTTTTTGTATTTCATTTTTCTTAAAATCTGTTGTGTAATTCAAAGAACAAACATATCAATAAAGTTTCCTGTTTCTCAAACATGTCTACAGTTTTAGTCATCTATGTTGGGGCTCACATCGTTCAAATATTTACTTTCTAACTGACTTTAGTAAGAAACCAAAGCAATTAGCAATCCTAATCCTAGCAAATAGAGATGTTAATGTAAACAGTATTCAGCTGAGTTAGAATCTCGCTCAAGTGATAAGGGATTAAGCATGTGCACACAGAGACTCACTCATACATCCGATATTAAGCAATAACATCGGTTTTAAACCACAAAAAGCTTTGGCAATGTCCATGACCTCCATGTTATCTTGGTTTGTTATCGTTTACTGATTAAAGTTCTATCAACCAAGTGTGGGCTAATATACTTTCAAATTGTCTTTTAGACAAGGGTCTTACAGTTTTCCCCTCATCTTTACAAACTCTTCCACTCCCATGATTCCAGTTGTCCATTGTACACCTCACTGCTTTATCTTAATTGCCACCCTTAAATCATTCAAGAGAGACTGACAAGTAATACAAAACCTGGAGGTCAAGATGTCTGTCTTGACTGTCAGTGAAGACATCAGAGCATTATCCAATTTATAGAAAGCGCTTAAGAGATTCAAATTCTAAAGCTTTATTTACTTGGAGGAAGATTCCTTTCCTGTTTTCCAGAAAAGTTCTGAAAATGTTTTTTTTTTCTTTACAATATCCAGTGTTTGAGTGTAGGAAAGAAAATCCATATTCCAGTGGATCATGTTTAACACTCCCACTCACATCATGAATTTAGTTTCCTACTGACAAGCTATATTTGTTGATGTTAAATGAGAGTTTATACTGTATCCTTCAATGTTCTCTGTTGAATATAGTATGAAAATGCTTAGAAATCCTCCCCCTCAAAAGGAAATCCATTTTATTATAGTTTAAAACTGCACGTGAATACATTTCTACAAAATAAAAGCATTACAGTCTATTTAACATTTATCAAGTACTTTTGGTACATGCAACAACAAAAGATTAAAGACACTGTAAAAAATGATTTTTTTGCGGCAACTTAATTTCGCTAATGGCCTTCAAGGTCAATTTTTGCTGCAATAAATGTTTGTACTTCTTTTTTCTTTTAATGTACGGCACATGTATGAATAATATATTTCACGGTACATTCATTTTGCTGATTTTTAATAAAAGCAAAATTAGCAAACATATCTTGCTCACAAAATTTTCTTATTTTACAGTAACCATAAAAAGAAAACAGATAAAGTTACAAAATATTAGGTTACTTTTGATCAATTAGGTACCCACATGCTGAAAGAGATCATGAAAAAAGATAGCCAAAACCTCAACATTCTGCAGCCAAATGACACTGGCTCAGCCAAAATAAACATTTGTAATATAACTTTCATTGTAGGCTTGTGTACAGTACGATACTGAGAATATAAATATAGGTCAACATTATCTACCCATGAAGTTATTAAATTTACAAACCACGTAAGTCTCCTTCTTCATGATGGTACCCATGGTGGCAGGGAGTTAATTTCAAATAGAAGTGCAATGGACACAACCTTGTCCACAGAATGCCTTAGCCACAGTAACAGGAGCCTGTTTAAACCATTCCCATAGAAAGACATTCACTTGTTTGTACCTGTATGTGGGATTCAATTGCTTGCTGCAGGCATTTTCTGTATTGCTCTTAAGTAGGCATCTTTGGTTTTTATAATCTCGAAACGGTTTGCCTTGCAGTTTTGAATTTTTAATTTAGTTATTTTTGTGTTGGTGTTTGAACGTTCACATTTTTTGATAAGTCCACATGTTCTTTCAAGAAATAACTTGTTGTATGGACATTTAGACATTCCAAATGGCACCAGCGGGACATGTGAGTAAATATGCAATTTTTTTAAATGCAATTTTTGTATAAATTTAGTATGCCCAATTATTTTATCCCTAATTTTCTCCCCAAGATCTGAAGTTTTAGTGGACTTCCTCCAATCCCACGATCAAGACAGCTTCCTCTTTTACACCTAAGAACTCGAGAGCGGATATCAACGACAAAGTCCAGCCCTGCAGGTGTCTGCTCTGAGTTCACTGCACCCCCGGCCAGCAGGGTTCGCTGTAGCGCGATGAGGAGAAACAATCCCTGCCAGTTAAAATGTGTATTTTTTTAATGACGGTCCATAAATTTACGAACAATTAGCAGCCTTGCCTCAGGGTCCTATATTTTGAAAACTGTAAATGTGGCTGCAGATGAGACCAGCAAGAATACAATATAACTAACACTAAATTGCTGCCTTGGTGACCCTCCCCCCTCTGGGACCTTTGAGTGTCAATCCCAAAGCAAAAAAACTGAGATCATTAGCATTGAAAAGTTGTGCAAATCTCTCGTGGAATGAGTTCAGACAGCCAAAGCCCAGTCCCTGGAATACAAACCTACAAGTTGCAAAACCAACAGAGATTGGAAGCAATTCTACAATATGAACTCTGACAACACCCAAGGTTATAGGAGCTAAAAGAACAGCAATATCTAGTCAGCTAAAGTCAAACTGAGGTAGTACGCTATGCTGACAGAGTTCCTGTAACCAGGTTTCACAGTTTAAATCTCACATTCTAAAAATCTCAGTCTTATTCTCATCTGGTAATAAAACTTCCCAATCTTTTAGGGTTCTAACACGAGATTTAACTCTTTGTTTTGCATCAAAAACTAAAATGACTTTAAAAAAAATATCTAACTACAATTCTTATTTCTGTCTCAGCTCACTTAATCCAATTTTAAAGCTGGGGAGATGCACATTGAGGTTAAATGACACCTGTCCAATGTCACTGTAAGTAAAGTTAATAAGATTGGATTTGAAACAAGTACCCATCATTTTGTAGTCTTCCATTCTACAGATAAATCAGTGCAGGAAACCTCATAGCTGTGAATAGTTTGTGGATTTATTAATTTTTTTAACGGTAACAGTTCAAGCTGTTGCCTCTGGCTCCTGGAGGTAATGAGTGCGTAATGAGTGGGTTATCTGGCTGGCTCCGTTTGCAATGTGATACTACAAAAAATTAATCCAATTACTTTCAATGATATGACAGCATACTTGAACAATCTCTTTGTTTGGGTGAAGTAACAGAAGAAGACCCATATATCCAAGTAAAAGAAAAACTTCTAAATAACACACAGGTGACAACAGTTGAAAATGCATGTATACTGCATTTTTATTAACTTCCAGTACAATTTGTATAAAAGGTCATTTAGCTCCAGTGTAGTCACCTGAGCAAAGGGGAGGTGGGATGGGTGAAATGCTTAATCCTCCCACAGTTTCATTAATCCTTTTATGAGAACAATGGGGCATAAAATTTGCTAATTTCCTAAAAGACAAGGTCTGAAAAGCTTGATGTTTTTAACAAACAAAACCAAACTTCTTTAAGACCCCGTTTTGCAAAGAAATAACAACCTCTCTTCACCAATGCCCGATGGAGTTAATCTTGATGTTGTTTGTGTAACTAAAGATAGTTATACAAATGTGTTTAAAGGCTAGTCTACACTTGCAGTACAGTGACGATTTAAAACCCATTAATAGTATTAGAAAATAAATTAGTAAAGCTGAAAAACAAACCAATCAATGTAAGTCTTTCAATGGAAGATGTACCTATGCAACTCCGCCACCTCCTATTTTTTTTTTTAAACATACAAAACAAGATAGGCTGTTGACATTATATTTATCTTACTGTGGACACGGCAAATGGGCCATTAATCAGTAGAACAGCAAATAACTAATATTTGATTAGCATAAACTAACATTTAAAAGTAACAGAAGGGTTTTAGAATCAGGTCATTTATAAAACACTATTATTTCTGTTTGACAGAAATATATCACAACAGATAAAGGGATTAGATTGCAGAAAAGTTACATAGTATTTATTATTTTGTATTAGTTTGTGGAACAAAATGTCAAGATACAGTTATTTATTGTAATTTTAATTTAATACATCATACAGATGTTAAAAAATATATATTGATGGAAGTTTCTTTTGATCTGTACACCACAACATAGTCAAAAACACAACAATAAAAAACAAACCTAATACATATGTTTGTAGTTCATTAACCTTGATGAATGTGGTGTATTTAATGATATTATTTTATTGTGTGTTGTTGCTGATGAGAACCGCATCGACACCATTCCGTCTCTGACTCGGGACCCGCTGCCATTCTGTCTCGGACGCTGGAATTGCTGCCTCACTGCTCATACACTGGATCTGCTACCTATGAGTCTCATTGTCACCTGTTCCATCTGACTCAGGAATCGCTGGCTGCTCACTCTGCTTTCACGCTGGATCTGCTTCTGCCAAGTCACGCTGGCTGCTCACTCTGCTTCACGCTGGATCTGCTTCTGCCAAGTCGCATCGCCGAACTGTTCTATCTCAGACTCAGGAATCGCTGGCTGCTCACTCTGCTTTCACGCTGGATCTGCTTCTGCCAAGTCGCATCGCCGAACTGTTCTATCTCAGACTCAGGAATCGCTGGCTGCTCACTCTGCTGCTGGGTCCGCTTCTGCCAAGTCGCATCGCCGAACTGTTCTGCTCAGACTCAGGAATCGCTGGCTGCTCACTCTGCTTTCACGCTGGGTCTTCTGCCAAGTCGCATCGCCGAACTGTTCTGTCTCAGACTCAGGAATCGCTGGCTGCTCACTCTGCTTTCACGCTGGGTCCGCTTCTGCCAAGTCGCATCGCCGAACTGTTCTATCTCAGACTCAGGAATCGCTGGCTGCTCACTCTGCTTTCACGCTGGGTCCGCTGCTGCCACGCTGGGTCCGCTTCTGCCAAGTCGCATCGCCGAACTGTTCTGTCTCAGACTCAGGAATCGCTGGCTGCTCACTCTGCTTTCACGCTGGGTCCGCTTCTGCCAAGTCGCATCGCCGACTGTTCTGTCTCAGACTCAGGAATGGCTGGCTGCTCACATTGCTCCACGCTGGATCTGCTGCTGCCGCTCCTCAACGCACCGCTCCGTCTCAGACTCGGGAAATGCTGGATTCTGGAACTCTGCTTTGCACGCTTGAGTTTAATGGGAAGCTCTTTGTCTTGTTTGGTTTTGAAAATGCTTTATTAAAATAGTAAAAGTTACACAAAATAACAATCTTCAATACAGGAATCCAAAGGATCCCTCGGTTGGACTCCAGACACCGAGCTCAGTACAACTTTTCATTCATATTTTCCGGGGTTAAATAGCCCTAGTTCCACCCCTAGTCCCTGTAGCAGGAAACCTATAGAAAGTAAGGTGTCCTCTCTCTGATTGGTCAAAATCCAAAAGAGCTTGGCTCCACTCAGTCTGGGCTCACGCTGCGACTAAATGGTTGTCATGTGTACCGCAGCGTGTGTGACTAATGCTTTTGTGTTCTTACATTCCATCTTATCATACATAATTATACCAAACTAACATTAAATAGTGTCTGATTACAACATTGTACAGTACATAACAACTAGAATTAAATTGTGTTCCAGGATTACAGATAATACCACATATATTTGCTTTTTAATACAGTGTGTTACAGGGTATTGTCAATAGTGTGCAATTCCTGCAATATAGTAGTAATAAAACAAAGCTAATTTGCTTACAATGTTAGTGTTATTTCTGTTGTAGCTAGCATTTGTCCTGTTCTAGTTTACCTTACTGTTAAAGATAGGGCCTTCTAAGCTTCAGTTTTATCTTTCAGCCAGTGATATTTTTCTGTCTTTTAATAAGTGATTTCTTTTTAGTGTTTTAGTGAACAAAATTATCCACAGTTAAAACCTTATACATGACTTTTAATGACCTTATACAATCAACTTTTTAAAACATTTTTCTTATTAAAAAGAAAAGTTTCATCCAGGATTGTGTAACAAGCTTTTCTGCTTTCTCTCATTTAAGCCATTCCTTTACCTAATTTTATATTTGTGTTTCCAACAGTAAAGAAATTACATTTGACAATATTATAATATATTTTCTATGTGTGATTGTTATTTTCATTACAGAAGTTAAAGTCAAAGTCCACGAACTTGCCAAAAAAGAGCATGCAGTTACGTTTCTTAGTTAAGTTAGAAGCTTTTCACGCTCATAAAAAGAACACTTTAAAAAATGTACTTGACTCTTGCCCTACTCGTTACTATTTTGGCCTTTAAGGGCCTTTACACAATATAAAGCATATCATATGGTTCTAATATAATTTGGACACAAAGCAGTCTTTTTATAAATGTACCCAGCATCAAATAGATACATCATTGTTTAAACAGTATTGGAGGGCAGAACACGTACTATCCAAGTGCATTTATAATCACATCTAAATCAATGAAATATACATTTCTTCAGTTACAATACCCAAATGACACAAAACACGGAGTACAATTATTTACTTGTGTATTGAATCATTCTGTTGCTTTTTCCCCAGGACAACCATTGACCATCCCCCACCACCCAAGGGAAGAAAAGGTTTCGTTTGTATTCTGAAGATACCAGAACATCTTGCATAGTATACATAAATTGAGCATGTAATACATAATTAGTGCTTTGTTTTGGCATCTAAATTATATCAGATAGATGGTGAAAAATTACATACATGCAGGTGAATGCAAGTCATGCAATTACACATTTTAAAATAAAGTTTTTTTTTGGCTTTTAACGCTATCCAATTTTTTGTTTTTTGGGGGATGTTGAAAGCACTTGTGAAAATGGGCGGCAGGTGAAAATCTGTTAAGAGAGAGAGTTTTAAAAAGCAACTAGAAAAAGCTGCAGCAAAACTTAAAAGCAGATCTTTCAATACTTCTTGGGTGAAACTAATACTTAGTTTTTAAATGGTCCAGGTATGCAATGGGTTGCAGTGGTTTTCAGGAATAAAAGAAAATATTATTTTGAGAATGCACTTTTACTCTGAACAAAATGTGCATAACACTGAAAAACACAAGGGTAGCTTGCACTTTTAGGAACATTCTTTAAAGAGGTGACTGTAAAGTATCTGACTTTACTGAGGCTCGTGTTAATGCTGCTGAAGTATGACAGGGTAAATCAAAAATCTGCACATTGCAATATTCCTACCTGTTATGTATATACAGAATTCACCAAAATGATACAGGCATATTGTATCTAAAACACATATAAATTAGCAGTGGACTGTAATTATTTACATCTAACTAAACTTTTTATATAGTTAACAAAATAGGTTATTTCGGGGAAAAAAGTGCAAGGTTTCATTTGGTTCAGATTTCATACAAAACTGCACACACTTATTACCCTTAATAAACAATATCACAGCCTTGTTTCTTTAACACTAAAACAAACATGGCCATTCAAACCCTTTCGTGCTCCTTTCTCTCGCATTTGAGTCTGAATGGAGGAGTAGTCGCTTCTCACAATGAATGTTGGTGAATATAGTTCAGTTCGTGTCATGTAATTTCGTATAGTAAATTCAATCTGACCTTTCAAAATCCTGCTAAAAAATTGTTACATTCATACTTGCGTTTCAAAAGTAGGGGCCAAACCATATACTGCCCCTCCCCCGGTAGAAAAGGGGCCCCTTTGGCTCTCATGCTGGCGGCATCCATGGGGTCAAGTGTATGTCGGCATTTGTAAACTTGGACCAAAAAGACAGACAGAATAATATCTGTCTTCTTTGGCAAAATCATTTACAACAGGTAGTGTCTTTAAAGAAATTGCCACAAAAATCTACCCTGATTTTGCTGCCTTTTAAAGACTGCACTGTAAAGCAAAAACTGTTGCCAGAAACACTGAGAACATTGGCAGCTACCTTTTCAGTAAAACCCTGAAATCAGTGGTAAATGCACTGTCTGTGTGATGAAAGCACTGACCAAAGTGACAAGAGTTGACTTATTATTTACCATTGTTTTGTAAATGTTGAAGCAGGTGAAATTCGTTTTGAACCTAAAGAGATATTTGAACACTGTAATGCGGAAAATCGGAGTGCAGCCACATTCCGTTGTTTGGAAAATGAACAAAAAAATCTAGTACAGAAAATTGTGGCGATTACATCGGACAGAGATTTAGATTTGCAATACATCTGTGCCAAAAAATTAATTTCATAGCCCTATCATAGCACAAGTTACAGTATAAGCAAAACATATCAATCTGAAATATCAACAGCTTCTTTAAAACAGCAGTGGTACAGTAGCTTGGTGGTGATGTCTATTTTAGCATTGTTGCAATGTGTGTTGTTCAAATAAATATTGTATAGAGGATTATTTTACTTTTGATGCATGGCCACTGATATATACTTTATATGTTGCTTACTCTCATATCTGATTGTTACTGCTAGTACTTTAGCTTTGCTCTAGTTCTATGAAGATATATGGATTCGGATGTTTTGTATCTTCGTTTTCTAAATCCTGCATTCTAGATTTGCTGGTATTATATCTAAGAGAGGCACAGAGGGCAAAACCTCCATCGGAAGCAATACTACCCACATATACATCTGAAGGAACAGCCGGACTGCTACATTTCTAACAGTTTACTTGGCCATAACAGTGTTACTATTGCCTACTGTAAGTAAACATTCACAGAAATGTTGCACAGAGAAATATTTTTAATAAATCAGATCAGAACATTCTGCAGTTTTTCTTTTATTGTGACCAGGAGGTACAGCGAAAAAGCATTGAATAGCAAGAGGAAAACAGAACTGCTGCATACTACAAATAAATAAACAAGAGATTCAATGGGGTTCTAATGCAAATCAATAAATCAATACCCTCCCCAGTTTTCTCATATCATTTGAAATTCAGATTAACCTCCCTGGATGCTATACACCTAAGAATGCTGACATATTCGCAAAGTAATCTTTCGTTCTTTTTAAATGAGGCTGGTACAGGTACTGCTACAGAATAAATACCTCTAAATTGCCTGTTTGCAGAAATATTTAAGCAGTGGAACACCAAGATTAGTGAAATACCTTTTTTACAATCTAGGCGATAATGTTAAAGGAATAAATAAACTGGTGGACTGATGCATTTTAGATCTAGAGACTATTATACAATCCTGTCTTCTGTCTCAGCCCAGTCCCAGTCCCACATTTCAATTATGCACATAACTAAACTACCACATGATTTGGCACAAATGTAAATTATTAGTATATCAATTATTACTTTTAAATTCCAACTACTAATTTCAGCACTTTTCAGCACAATAACAAGAAAATATGACATCAGGGAAACTCTAATGCAAGCCTACCTATACATATGTATGGACCATTATATTACTAATTAAACAGTTAATTTGGCATTGAATCCTGTGTCCACCTAATTAAAAGATCCAAAGACATTCCTACGGCAATCATTCAAAACAATACATTGTTGGCACAATGATGTCATGAGTGATGCATGTGGCAAATAGCTATTTTATTCAGTCGCTGCTGAGTCATAGAATTACAAAGCCATGACTCCAGGCTTCAAAGAGCACGAAGCTCCACTTAGATCGAGCCTAGATCCAGGATCAAATCCCTTATAGGCCCCAGAGGCTAGCACCAGTGTGGCATAATGCAGATTTAATGAAAGGGATGAGAATTGCCCTTTAAATATATTTCTATAAACACTGAGGGTTTCCCCACAATTGAAATACTTAAGATAAATACAGTATTGCTATTAGAATTATGCTAGTACTGTATTGGTATAAGAAAAGAGTGTTTTTAAAAAGTATTTTCAACTTCTATCCACTTAGCAGATGCACTTGTAGCTTGAGCCTCAAACTGCAGTGTATCGATGATAATATAAATAAACACCAAGCTCTAGACAATGAGTTTCAAACTTTAAATGTGTTCCTGTTTACAGGTAAGACCTCAGCTTTACTATGATGAAAACGATAATGTTATGGTAGAGTATGTATGATAATGTTATAGAGTTATGGTAATTGCTTATTTATTAGTTTTAAAATGTTTAGTAAAACGTGACAGATATTTTGGGACACTGATAAATAGAGATGTGAGAGTCTGTGCGATGTATTTAAACACGCAGAATAATTAAGAATCAATAATATATTGTCATTGATTTTGTATAATTGTATAAAAAAGTGGCCATGTATTTAGTTTTTATTGATGTCTATATTTATTTGCATAAAGGTCATTTTTCTGTTTTAGGTTTACTGTACACTGTAATTAGACAGAAACCTCAGTGTGATAACATTAGTAAACAACATAAGCTATGGTGAATTACAAACTGAACCATTTCCCTGTGTTTTGGATACAGCAGCGTAGTGCATCCTCCTCTATCTTTGTCCATCCACTTGCCATTTTCCCCCAGCATTTCTGTGATCTCAGGCTGTGTACGCGCCATGTATGTTCACTTATCATTGGTCAGTTTTCCTAGTTAAGGTGTGGAGCCTAATCCAGATCCTCGTTGTAAAACACCATCTAATGATCTCACTACAGTGATCCCATTTTTCTTCCCATTTACTTCTGTACTGACTAGTGATTATACCAATACTTTTCTGTAAAAGTTTTAGTACTCCTACAATGTGAGGGGGACATTTCCCCATCCTTCAGAAAGTGAGGGGGACATGTCCCCAGTGTAAATTACACCTATGGATCCTGGTGTATGTCTGAAGACCGGAGGCTCAGGAACCATACAGCTGACAACTGTTAGGACATGTGGCGTCCCAGATTAAAATAAGGTAAATAGTATATTAATGTGTAAATCTACCAAATGCACATACCCCCAGGCTGTAACAGACTGTAACAAATCGCTTAAATATGTTTATACTATACTTTATATTATACTTAACAATTGACATCATTAAGATCACTTCAAACATGTTTGGGAATTACAGTGTTAATATTCTCAAAACATATTCTGATATTTGTAATCCTTTTGAATGGTTCTTATTACAGTTACTAAGATACTGCTCTAGATAAGCCAACATGTCTTTATATTAGTAAGAACCAGCACCATCTAGTGCACAGCAATTTACTGCAAGCAAAACTAAACTAAACTTGTTTCCAAAGTGGAAGATCATTAGATAGCGCTGGCTCCCAGTTATATAAGCAAACTGTGGCTGATGTAGCTCACTTTTACATATATCAGTGGCTGACAAATGGGACTAAAGTGCAGCTCCTGAACTCAGGGGAAAGACCTTAACACAGACTTATCAAAAGCACCACATTTAAGTATTTGCAGTAAAAAAACTAATAAATGAAATTTGAAGCTAAGTACTCTTTAAATTGCATTGACAAAAAAGATGTAAAGGCTTTAAGATTGAATGCATCCGAATGTCTCTGGTATATTTATGCACATCTCTTATTACCATGCCCTTTTTATAGTTTAAAATAATTTCTAATGAAGGGAGGCAGTTATTGTTTTTTGTTAAAGCCTTACAAAATTGCACCAACAATAATTGTTAAAGCTCTATTAATCACTAAACCAATCAGATCAATTTGTACCTGGTGTTGTTCTCTCTATAAGACTGTAGAACAGTAGACGCACATTTTAAAACAGTGGCATCACTTTATTTTTGAGGTTAGGAAGTTCAAGATATTAAATCAATGTCAAAAATGACTACTTCAGAGCCAAAGGCAGTACAGTGGGCCCATTCATGAGGCTTCACATCTTAAGGTCTGTGTTTGAATATACAGTAGCTTAAGTCACAAATAAAATCAATATGATGATCTTAAATTAGTTCTCAGCAGACAACAGTGAACTGTTCTCTGAGGACTAAAAAATCACTGAGATTCTTCACAATGTGTCACTATCAACAGTCTCTGCTTGGGTAAAAGTAACTTTTTCTGAACACTAAACACCCAAGCAGGGCCTTTAATTTAATGATAATATGGTACAACTAGCATGAAGAAGTAGACCCTATGACCTACGTTGAAATGTGTAGACAGATGGAAACATGATTTCATATATTCCTACATTCCGCTATGTGTGTTTCAGTGATTACCAAAATTGATCATTATTGGATTCTCTCAACTAGTCAAGGTTAACGTCTAATACATGCAAAATCGGCGTACGCACCTTCCTCTTAATGGGATAATTAAGAGATCCTTCCCAATTTATCACTTCAGCATGGAGACTACATCACTCAGTGTTAAAGGTATGTGAACCAAAACCATGTTCTGCATTGAGAAAGATGTTTTTGCCAAAACATAATTAATATAATAAGTTTATTTTTAGCATTTCTAAATTCAACACAATTAAATGTTTTTTTTTTTTTTTTTTTTTTTTTGGATGATGATCTAGACATATGCAAATATTTAATGAATAATCATTAAAAACAAAATTAAAAACCCAAGTTCTTAGAGCTCTTTTAGAGCCCAGGCTCAAATTTGTTTTGGTACATACATATAAAGTATTTATTATGACTTCTCTGTTTAGGTTTTATCTATTTTAATGATATAAATAGTACTATTAACATTCTTAATAACAGACTACATTATGGCGAGCTACCAGTTATTCTTACATGCTGGCACCACTCTAAGGTCATGACTCAAATTCCATAACAAGTCCTAGCATGTAATTACTCTTATGCTTAAGACATCCAATCTACAACTGGTAAGCAGCGGGGGCAGTAGGGGGGGCTACCCAGTGGACAAAATTAATACATCTGTAAAACTATTAATCTGGCACACTATTTTCTTATTATTTGCCTGCTTACTTGCAACTATAGCAAAACAGTAGGATTTTCACAGCAGCATATGATTTATTTAAGATTTCAGGACTAATGCCAATTGGGCCATGACTACCCATTCAACCCACTCCACTGCAATCAGAACATACACAGTTTACCTGCTTAGATAAATAGACACATATGCCTTTATTATGTAAGTTATTTTTTTTCAATATACATTACCTTCTGGGTTATTATATACTACAGAAGTGCACCTTGCAACAGTTTACAAAATAGAAATATAAAAAAAAAGTTATTTTAAAAGGGGAAGGTGATAATCCAGGCAGTGATTACATTTAAACTATAGCACCACTCTCATTTTATCAGTTTTTAAAAAAATGCTCTGATTAACAAACCAAAAAAAACAAACTGTCATAAAGACAAATGCGGGTTTGGGCATTTTATTGCCATTCTAGTATGAGTTGATTTCAATTATCTTTGTGAAATCTAAAGAAAAGTAAATATCGTGCAAAGTGTATTACAACAACTGCAAATGTGTTCTTCTGTTTGAGTAGAATAAGAATCTCCAATCTGGAAATTGCTAAACACTTACTGAGTAATACACTGCCCTTCACTACATTCAGATATCTGACCAAAGCGTAGCAGATTGGCTAAATAAGTACTTCTAGAGCCAAGCTGGCATTGCTGTAGTCAAGGGTGGCACATAATTCCTGCTCTTAAGACAAAACACCTGCTGATGACTCTCATGGACAGAAAGCAGTTAGGATACAGTTATGAGAGCTGACTAGGATTATTCACAAGCCTTACCATTTAAAATAACAAGCACTGATACAGGTACAAAACAGTCTGATGTATCGGGGATAGGCATTCTTGACTTCACATCATTCCATTAAATAACGTTTTTTTTTTTTTTCTTCAACAATTGCATTGACTATAATATAGTTGACCCTGCTTCAGATTAATTAAATAATGAAGGAAGTAGTTAAAAATATTGCAAAAAAAAAAAAAAAAAAAAAAAAAAAAAAAATCGACAAGGAGAGGGAGTGGACAATACAGGACAGCAGAAGCCAATGTAAAGTTTATTTACTGTACTTTACTGTTAATGTAGCTACTGAAAAATAAAGACTGCATCAAAAAGAAACAAAAAATCTGATCGTTTAAAACTGAATGCTTTCTGGTACTTTTTATAAGCGTCTTAAAATACGTATTTAAAAAGGTATGCCTGGCATGTTAAGCCTGTGGTATGACTTGAATCGGAATGATTCTAACGGTGAACACAAATCGCAGGTGGCTTCTCGCATGATGCGGGACATGGGAGGAATTACGTGCATACTTCACCTGTAGCAAAAAAGGACCAGTCGCAAAAAAGAAAGTGTGAAAACTTTAACCTTGTCTTATTTAATATTTCATAATCATTTGCATACAACACTAAAGAAAGCAATTGCTCACGTGCTTAAGTAGCCATCGATTTCAAACCCGGAGTCACACCCTTAACGGTCTGTAATAGTAAGGTGGGAGGACAGTGTGAAAACCAATACATTGTAAAATGACCTGCCACGTGCATGTACCGTTACGCGAGAGGGGATATAGTGCATAGAAGCAAACTGCTTGGTAAGTATAATACGGTGTTAGAATGATACAAGCATCTTGGACCTTCACCACTACACATTTGCTACATCACATGCTTTGCACAGTGAAACGCGATCTTGTCTGTCAACTAAGTTGAGAGTATTCGGATAAATAAAACATTGTACAAACCACCTGGGAGATGAGATAATCCGAATTCAGTATAATAGCTACTCTACTATGGTCATCTAAACTATGTGAGCTGCACCACACTTACACACACGCACACGCACACGCACACATATTATATTTATAACATCGATATGCAAATCGGCCCAATACTTGGATAGAAGTATGTAGGTTGTAGCCTATATGCATCAATGGGATCTAAGGAAAACACAACGTTTGCATACTTTTAAATGATTAAACTATAATACTTAAATTCATGCTAGAATAGAGCACTCAATTAAATAATATATATGAGTTATATATATTATATATAATATAATTAATATATATATATATATATATACTATAGATATATATATCATATATATATATCCGATAAAGATCACTTACCAGCTTTGCAAGGATCCTTGTAATCAATCGTGTCACTTTTCTCTTCGTCATAAGAATCATAACTATAATCATAATCTAAGCCATTGTACATTGACAGTTTTCCGCAAAAAGTCAATCCGGCAAGCACAATCGTGACCCAATGCATTTTAAAAGGAAATACCAGATGACTGCAGACCAAGCAAAGTAAGTAATGAATGAAAAAGGTGATTCTTCTCCACGAGTATATGTATTCTTTCTAAGCTCGCCACTCTGAAAGTGAGTGATGTTGGAATTTAGAGGGTTATTGCAAAGCCACTGTAGCTCGGAGCGTGTATCACTTGATTGATGACAGCGTTACAAGTTACTACCGAGGTAGCAATTCCTTCCCTTTAAGCATCAGTGTTTTTCTCAGGACTTCTGAATCCGGTGGATTTCTTGTTCTTCAGAAAATGAAAATCCTGTTTGAATATCCTGCTGGGAAAAAGGGACTCAGTTGAATTATAATAACTGATATTTAATGTACAACAGGACGTGCATTTTCATAAAACAACACACATGACTGTGCTTCTGATGACAAGCACTACAGGGCGGAGTGCCAGCACTAGCACTTTTTCCTAACTTACGAAAATCCTATAGGCATCTAACAATCGTCAGCATCCTGCTTACTTATTCATACAATCAGGGTCAGGATCCGGACCGCCTCTGATCTGGTCTCTTGATAATAAAAGCACTAACTTCACACAAATCGTGAGAAACACTGGAAGTGCTGTAAAGAAGATGCTGTTAATTGAGAAATATACAGTAAACTGGATGTAGACGCTATAACATAAATTGTTGACCCTGATTATAAACTACGATATGTCTGTTTAGATTTTTGCACAATAAAAATAATACATTTTGTAAAGCTATATATTTGTTTAGACACACATAAACACGCACATATACAGTGTTCTTCTATTCATTGTTCCAGCCTGACTAGCTTTTATGATGACAAAGGTTGCTTTTTACTCAGTTATAATAATAATAATAATAATAATAATAATAATAATAATAATAATAATAATAATAATAATAATAATAATATAAAGTAAACAAATAAATAAATATATAAATATATGCAAAAACTAAAATTTGCAGAAGGAAAAATACCGGATTCCTTGGTACCTGACGGCAATTTCCATCAAGGTGAGAATCCAGTAATAAACCCTCTCTCTACCCCACTTCTTCACGTGCTACACAGGGGGAGGTGAATGGGAGTTTCATTTTGATGGTGTTACATTTAACAGATTAACACACTATTGTTTCTGTACTGATACCCCCACCCCAACAAAAAGGGAGTTTGTTACACAATAATGTACCTAGCTTTGACTGTGCATATACGCGATCTAGTGGATATACGCGATAATAATAATAATAATAATAATAATAATAATAATAATAATAATAATAATAATAATAATAATAATAATAATTATTATAATACTTAAGTGAGTGGCCACAGTTACTGTTAATTTTATATTTATTATTTATTATATATTATATTATATATTAGTATTATTTATTATTATTATTATTATTATTATTATTTAAAAACGATCTAAATCTTTCATTGATTATTAACTGAACAAGCCTCTCGCGCAAGATTGAGGCAGATCGGACATTTCTTATGTGCACCTTGCGCGAGCACAGGGTGTTAGCTATGTAATTGATAATGCCATTTATTTATGTGTATTATTAAAACTAGTTAGAAACCGCTCTCAGTTCGGAACCAAAAACTGTTGTTCTGCAATATATTATCTCAGTCCTTTCAGCTGTACCGAGGTGTGTGGCTTTAATTTAACAGGCAATATTTGAGGGTGGGATGGGACAATGGGTGGGCGGAGATAACTATTTAAATACTGTACAATGTAAAACAGTTGATTAAAGCAGCGTCTGTCTGCTTCCATGAGCAGTCTGTGCGTATGTCCCGACTAGAAAACCACATATCAGAATAAAAGAATGGAGAAAATGCACATTCAGTTAGGAAATAATCGCAGTGTTAACAATTTTTGTACTAGCAATTATACAAGTATCGTGTCATTTAGCCTTTGTTTGTCAACAATGCTTTCTTCAGGCGTATGTCTCTAAGGCTTTTATAACCATCCAGTATATCAACAGTAATAATAATAATAATAGTGGAATTTAAATACTGACCTTTAATTGAGGACGATAACACACACACACACACACACACACACACACACACACACACACACTAAACTGCCTATGACTATGCTGCTGTGCACAGTTCTGTAAATACTATCATAATAGTTATAACATGGTTTTAATTTTTTTTTTTTTTTTTTGTTTTTGTTTTTGTTTTTTTTTTTTCTCCGATAAACAAACGCTATAGCTTTAACTATACTCGTCGCTTCAGCACTGCAAGTGGAATTTCCTGACCCCTACTCTATAACTCGATTTAGAAACGACTGGTTCTGTTCAAGATCTCTCTATATTATTAATGCTACAAAAACAACTTTCTTACGACAGCCTCGTTAGGTTTCTGTTGCCAAAATGAGTTTTTGACTTTCCCAGAAAATTGTAAATAACACTTAGCCGACATCAGAATACAAAAAAAGCTTTTACCGTTATACCCAGGGCTAGGGATTGAAACGTCTTTTGACTTCAATTTACCACAATTTAATAATTGTTATACTTATTAAAATGTCTAGCTAAATTGTAACAGTACTTTAGGCAAACATAAAATACAGGAATACAGATGCATTTATACATACCGTGTATCTAATGCTCTACTGTTTTATAGCTTCTGTTAAATTTATCTTGAACTTGTGGAGCAGCATATGTATGGTTTTGTAACTAATTAGCAATAATACTCGTATATCTGTTGGCAGTTGCTGTGTGGAACATCTGAGTCCAAACGTGCCCATTTCCCTTGTGAGATTAGACTGTCTTCGGCAGGAGATTAATTCTCCAAGCAAAGTGCGTGCTTACGTCACTCCATCGATCTATCTGAACCTCATTACTACTGAGTAAATCCCTCAAGATAGATCTGCCCCTGTATCTAGACGTGCGTTGTTTTCACTGATATGCACCGAGTGGGTCCATGAACGTCATGTTTTACTGTACTGTATAATGAGATTGGGAAAATTAACATTGACGGACTTCCCTGGATGTAGTTAAGATGCATCTCTCTTTAACGAGGACACAATGGACTGATTGAAACGGTGATACATATGGCTGGTATGTTTTTGATTAATGTAGATGTGTATTTAATTAATAAACTCATGTAGTGTATGTAGTATAGCCTACATTTAAGTGATGTATTGTGTTGCTATAATATTGTGTAACATATTTATTACAAAAAAGGTACCATCTCCACGTTGCACAAGTACTTGTAACTGACATGAGATAGCTGATTTATAGTATAATGATGTCATGGGCCAAAATAATATTATAAATGATTTATAGTATAATCATGTCATGGGCCAAAATAAGATTATAAATGATGTGACATCTAAAAGGTTTAACCTAAGATATACTGGGGCACTGGAAAAACTGTGGTAGAAACCCAGCAGAGAAACACACCAGACCAATGAATACAACATAAAGAAGTTTTATTTTGTACATTCAAGCAGGAAATGTATTAAAAAAGAAAACTCCAATACTTTATATAACACATACAATCTTCAGTTTACACACAAACATAAGTCTGCAGATTTCATTAAAACATCACTTTACAATCTAGTTTTCAAATGTACCTAATAAAATAAATAATCCCAGCCCATTATTAGATTAGTGTCACGTTATTTATAATATTCTTTTGGGCCGTGGCATATTTTGTATAGGGCACTGGACTGGATGTAATCAGTTGAGAAGTGTACAATGAGCAATGCGAATGAAAGAAGATTGGGGCTGGAATGTATTATTTCATATAAAATGAGGGAAGACACGACTCTTGCTGAACTGGTAAGGCTCTGAAGGTTTTACGTAAATGTAACTGAGATAAAATGTAAACTTGTTGAAGGTGATTTCTAAATTTAAAAAAAAAAATGGAAGAATAAGACCGAGTAATACAGATTTGGAATCCTGACATTATGCCTGGTATTTTTTTCAATCTGCTAATTGTGTTGTGCCCCACCCTGCAGTAGGTGCTGACTGCAATTGGGCAGGACCCCCAGAGTACCGACAGAAGGTGCTCCCCAGGTGGTATGCCATTCCCGAAGGGTGAAGACAAGGCTGGGCACTAGGCCTTAAGGTCAAAGGTAGGCCAAGATAGCCACTCAACTAGATGCTCATACCAGTCTGTAGTGCCTGTAGATGCTGTGGAAAGAAAGGATGTTCAGAAGGTACAGGGCTATCATGGTAAGTGGGTGTGTTGTGGTGACTGTAAAGGGACACACTGCTCTTTGCCATGGGGAAGCAGAGGTACCACACAAAGTGTCTATCTGAATTGCCCCACTAAGGAGCAGGAGTAAGGTTGAAAAGGGTGAGCTGAGAAGATGTGTGCATTGTAAAGCGTGCTACAGGTGAGTGGAGCACTTACAAATGGCAGAAGTGTTGTTTTTCTGTTGTTTTTTTATAATAGGGAAAGCAGGCTTGCTTTGGAAATTTGCTGAGCCCTTACTAAGCATGATGAGCGGTGTTTGGGTTGGTCACTCCTCCAAGCGAGTACAGGTGATTTTTTTTCTGGGGAATGTGGGGACAACCGTGGGAGGGTTTTTGTGTCTTTCAGGTACAGCTGTTGAGCCTGTGATGGAAGTCCCACGATGGCAAGCTCTGGTCCCCAACAGCAGTTGCATTGCCCTTCGAGATAACTAGTGAAACCCCAATGTTACCTGGACTAGTAAAAAGTTCTTAAAATAATTGAGCCGAGTCTTGGTTTCAGTAATCCAAGGGGGTTGGGGGTTATATTTTATGTGTCATTGTGACGAAGTGCCCACCCCTGTGTATATTATCTGTTATGTTGCGTGTGGTTTGTTAAATGTTGGTGTATAGTCATTGGTACACGGGATATAAACGGGTCTGTGTAACACGAGTGTTTAAAATGTATATTTGTATTTAGGCAATGGATTGTACATCACTTCACGTACATTTAAAGTAGTTAATATGTGAGCACGAGGTTGCACATAATTAATTCACATGCTCGGATTCAAGTGAATAATTAATTAGTAATTGAATCCCAGCACAACAGTATATATAGATGCACGTTTCACTCACCCGCGGTTGGGTGTTCGGTGAGTGGAGAACGGGAGAGAGAGGAGGAGAAATAATTTACAATTGCTATTGCGTGCTGGTGGGACTAGCACGATACTTGTGTGTTCAAAACTCACCGTGTTTGTCAATGTGTCTGTCCGTGCACCGTTTTGTTAAGTATAGTCCGTTTTTGTTTGTCTCTTTTATTTTGGCGTAGAGTGCCGTGTCCTGTTGTTTCGTTTGTTCAACTGTTTTATTTTACAATAAACCGACGCAAGCAAGCGCCATCATCATTCCGTCCTGTCTGTGTATTTCATTCATTTCCTGGTTCTGACACCGCCCACTTCAGCAGTCTTTGTGACTCGTGCTCACATATTAACTACTTTAAACGTACGTGAAGTGATGTACAATCCCGTGCCTAAATACAAATATACATTTTAAACACTCTTGTTACACAGACCCGTTTATATCCCGTGTACCAATGCTTATACACCAACATTTAACAAACCACACGCAACATAACAGGTAATATACACAGGGGCGTGCACAGTTTTTTTTTCTTAATGTGAGGACACATTTTTTTAAAAGGCCAGGATGAATATGATGGATCTCCACTATGTTTGTTTATTTTTTTTGTAATTGTTTTTGTTTTAGGACGGTAGTTTACTGGGTGATTTATCCACTGCTGACACAGTACAGGTGTATTTAATTACCAAGTAAGTAGTATGTATTCATAGCAATTCCAAATTGAGTCAGGTCTTTCACAGGATATTATCATTAAAAACCTTCCCACTAAACACAATACACAACATAAACTAAAATCAGGGGTGTCTCTACAAGAAAGAACAGAAGCTAAAATAAATGAAAACAAACCTCCCTCTAATCTACAGAATGACAGGCTGTTGGGGACTACACTATATACCAAGCTTGTGTGTAAATGTAAACTTGCTGAGTTTTGAACAGTACATTTCACCAGTCACTTCACTTATGAATTTACTCCCTGTAGCTAACCAATTACTAAAGATATTACAACACAGAGCTGATGGCTCCACTGCAGAACTGCAGGTGCCCTATCAGCCACAGGGGTTGCTGGTGTGCCCATCTGTGGATTCCTGTGCTGACCTAAGCCCTCCCTACCTGGGCAGCACTTGACTAATTGTGTGCCACCCCCTAGGAACCCCTGGTTGTGGTTGGCACTGACATAGCCTGGATTTGAATCTGTGATCTCCAGCCTATAGGGTGCACCCTTAACTCCACGTGGAGTGTCTTTGCTGGATGCGCCACTTGGGAACCCCCTTCATTCTGTTTTTTGATTATTCTCCTTTGAGAAAACAGATGTTTCACATTCTCTGCTCAACAGATAATGTATAAAGTGTGAAAGGGAAGAGTAACTTTGCAGAAGTGTAGGCCTAGATAGACTCCTGTAGACGTTGTTCTCATTTCTCATCATGTGAATTTCCATCCACTCATTGTTATATTAAAATAATTATGCTGTATAGAAATCGTACACAACAATTAGCATTTCAATACCTCAATATCACGAATTGCAGATTTCAGAAGAAAAAAGCAGCTTTGAAATCTGGAGTTCAATGCTTTTCTATTGGCGCGTTAGACCTTTCACTTTCTGACACTGCGAGAGAGATCAGGTTAACAGAGACCACTCCAAGGACTGTCAGATTTTGATTGACAGGTACTGGGATGGCAAGTTACGGAGTTAGCTCAACAACAGATAGAAAGTTATGATCTATTAAACCTTTCAATTTGGCTGATTTTAGTAGCTTACCAGATGCTTTTTTTATGACAATTTCTCCAATAATTAGATTGCCTTTTAGCAATACATTCTAGCTTTGTCAGGATAAATGCAACAAAGTGATCGATATACAAGCAAGAAATGTGTTGAAAAAAATCTTTACTCACATTCAGTTTGTTACAGTAGGCTACAATAAATAACGTGGTAAGGAATATAACCCAAACAACTTTGTAGGCTTGTATTTCCACACATGCTTATCCACCAGTGCTGGATTTTGGGTTGCGCTCAGAACACGTTATTGTGAATAATATAATAATAATAATAATAATAATAATAATAATAAATAATAATAATAATAATAATAATAATAAAATAATAATAATAATAATAATATAATAATATAATACTTAGATCAGAATATATTATCATTCTGTTATAAAAACTCTGCTGGAAAAATTCAACATTATCCCTCATAGTTGACCTCTGGCCTCATATCGACACAGACCACCAACTTTTTCATATTTATTGTACTTAATCTTTTGATTTGAGATGCACTTCCACTTACATTATGGGGGGACGACGATGACGACGTTATCCCAACAAGAAGTTAATGTTCATTTGGTTACTGTATTGTCTCTTTTCCATCATGAAAAGCCACTTACCCTACTACAGTAACACCCATCTGAAATGTACCAGTGTATGGGCATGTTTACAATTAAGTGTTGAAAAATTTGAGCTGCTGGCAATAAAAACACTCATTTTGTACTGTATAATTATACCAACAGGTTATTTTACTGGAGATTGTGTCACAGCTTTTATGATATATATATTTCAGTAAAAAAAAAAAAAAAATGTAAACAGAAGTGCATCACTGATGTTTTTAAGCTGTTAAGTATACACAGTTATATAAAGTTTACTTTTTGTAGAGTTCAACAGGGTTATTGGAGATTATGTCATTCGGTCATATTTTCCACTGAGTAGTCCAGGTATGAGAGTTAATTGATCTACTTGGCATTTAGCATCAGTGTATTTATATTTGGACACAGTGTCATCAAAGGATTTTAGCATGTAGGGAATGTAAAGAAGACAAGCTCATGCCTACTTGTTACACAGGTCAACAAGGACAATTAACCCATTTAATGGCGACCTAATTCAAGCATTCAAAATTCTAAAAGGTATTGACAGTGTCGACCCAAGGGACTTTTTCAGCCTGAAAAAAGAAACAAGGACCAGGGGTCACAAATGGAGTTTAGAAAAAGGGGCATTCAGAACAGAAAATAGGAGCCACTTTTTTACACAGAGAATTGTGAGGGTCTGGAATCAACTCCCCAGTAATGTTGTTGAAGCTGACACCCTGGGATCCTTCAAGAAGCTGCTTGATGAGATTTTGGGATCAATAAGCTACTAACAACCAAACGAGCAAGATGGGCCGAATGGCCTCCTCTCGTTTGTAAACTTTCTTATGTTCTTATGTTCTTAATAATAATAATAGTTATGTTATGATACTTGTACTCTGCATTCTGCTTTACAATTTGGGATTATCAAATGATTTAAGACTACTTCTCCCACATTACCACACTTTTCCATAACATTATGTGTAACTCTTCACCTGCTCCTCTGTTGAGAAACAGCTGAGGTCAGTTGCTTATGATATTGACATGTAATTTGGTACCTATTGCACTGACATATCCCCTTTCAGATTATAATCCTATGTGGTGATTATAGTCACTTGGTTCCTTTTCGCAGCTGAATATCTTAAGTGAGGTGGTTTGAAAAATGACCTCTCGGGACAATTGTAATTTCTGCCTCTTCTGTGGCACTTGTGAGTTAGTAAATGGCAAACCTCTATACAAAAGCACATTTTACAACTGTGAATCCATAGTGGTCAAACCATCTCACTTCAGAAAATCAGTGTTGATAAAAGGGTTTAGTTTGTAAGTTTGCAAATAATGGCCCAAGCAGAAAGAAACAACAGGGTTATATGACATTAGAATATACATGATACATGGTATTAAACAAGTATTCCATTACAAGAACAGTACCTAATGATAGCCATAGTGGTAGTCCTTGAATGTGATGGTTGTTTCCAGGGTACCTTTTTGTTTGACAGGCAAGAATTATACAGTTTGCAAATGAACCATATGAAAAAAAAAAAAAAAAAAAAAAACATTGTTAGAAAAGGAACTCTATATACATAACATGTACAATAACAAATGCTTTCCTGTTCCATTAATTGAATGGCAAAACTGTTTTGTAACTATATTTTAGGATGCGACAATCTATGAATAAGACAATTACTAGGTTTTTTTGACAAAAACTAGCATTTATCGCTCCTGTTCATCACTTCATGTTAAAGCATTTCTAGGCAAAGGTCAGCATGCAGGGACAGTACCTACACCAACAATAAGCACAAAACCAACAAGCAGAACTTAAAGTAAATATGGAAGCAACTGCAAATGAAGATCAGTACATCGCTGTCTGTGGCAAACCGGGTTGAGCTTGTCACATGCAGGATCGTCTTCACTTGTCTTTTGTGTAAAAAAAAGAAACAGCACTCCACACAAGCACAGGTCAGTTTTCAACAAGGCAGGCCTGTATGTTTATTTTAAATTCCAAAACAAAATTAAACAAAACTAAAACCCTAACTCCTTCCAGGAGTGCTAACTAAGCTGTTGCAGGTCTAAGCTATACTGGACAGCTAAGCTAAACAGTTATTGTTTAGAAGTGGATCACAAACCTATCTGGTTCCAGCTCCCTGACATTCTCTCTCCTAATGGAGCCTCCTTTTATAGGATGTGGCTGCTGCCAATTATCACACATTTTTCAATTAAGGAGCAGCCACATTCTCACATGTTACAGGCAGAGCTCTCACTATGCCATATATCCCCCCTCACCCCCAGCGTGGGACACGCTGTCAGTGGCGGCACCGCTGCGTTTTCTGCCAGTAAAACGGCTACTAGTGGAGGTTGTCTCCTGACCTCCATCCCTTCTCTGTAGCTGGAGGCTCCCTCTTCTTGGGCTCTGGCCCAAGAGTTTCTGGCAGTGAAACTGCTGCTGGTGAACACCACAAATCCCTGTGTGATGATGACCAGGCATCCCAGGGCAGTGACGAGCTGGGCAGGAGCTGATCCTCGGGAGGCGACGGCCAAGGAGGCGGCAGCAACTCTGCAGGCTGATGCGGGAGCAACAAGTACTCTCCCTCTAGTGGTGGAGGTGGAAGCAACATGTAGTTACCCTCTGATGGTGGAAGCAGGAGCGGCATACAGTCTCACTGGGATGGTGGAGGCGGGAGCGGCAGATAGTTTCTAGCAGTGGAGTCAGAAGCAGCAGGTACTCTCCCTCTAGTGCTGGAGGAAGGAGCAGCTCCCCCTCGGTCACTGGAGACTGATGCGACTCTCCCTTGGTCACTGTAGAGACAGCAAGTCATGGTGGTTAGACAGCCAGTCTTCTCAGGCGGTCAAGCTTGCCATCAAGCCCCAATTATGTGGTTGCCTGAACTTGGCCTGCTTGTGGAGTAGCAGCTGAAAAAAATCCTGCACGTACCTCAGCTCCTCAGGCGTAGGCAATCCACGATGGCCCCAGTCAGCTTCCATTTTTTTATTTATTTTTTTAAACTACAGTTCCCTCTGAGTTTCCCTGGAGGTGCTTGAATCCGTCCTGACGCCATATGTGACAAACCGGGTTGAGCTTGTCAAATGCAGGTCCGTCTTTACTTGTTTTTTGTGTAAAAGGAACAGTATTCCACACAAGCACTGGTCAGTTTTCAACAGGGCAGGCCTGTATGTTTATTTAAAAAATAAACAAAACCAAAATCCTAACTCCTTCCAGGACTGCTAATTAAACTGTTGCAGGTCTAAGCTATACTGGACAGCTAAGCTGTTTCCCCATCAAAAAAAAGCCAAAAAAACAACATTTATTGTTTAAGTACATTACAAACACTTACTTGTTTTTGGCAGGGACAGGAATTAACCCCATCCCTGCCAACCACCACCAAAACATACACATGCACCACAATATTTACAGGCAGAGCTCTCACTCTGCCACGCTGTTCTTCTTCCTTAATTATAACTGGTAGATCTGGAACATTTTTAATTACAAATTAACCCCTGGCTCTTTGTATGTATCTTCATATTTCACTGCTCTGCTGAGATTGTGTCAAGCTAACTTTAAAATAAATACATTATTCATCCCAAATAAAAATATAATTCATTGCATCATTGAAACTAGTTTTACAATAACAAAAGGTCAAGAAATACATTTTGTTCTGTGTCCTGTATTAATGTTCTTAAAATGTTCTGTCCTCATAACTCATGCCATCCCAATCACAAAAGTTTAGCTGTGATGCTGTCTCTTACGTCTTGACTGGGAGAAGTTACAGAGTGAATCACTATAGCAAAAAAAATATCTGCAGGCACACAGATTTGGGCCATATGAACCAACAATGAGCAGGGTATCAGAACGTCAGTTCCCTTGTGGTTCCCCAGTCTAATTTGGAGGGTCTAAATTGTGTACATTGGTGAAAAATTTGCAATAGAATATTCAAGTCAGGGCCCTAGAAGATATCTTTCATTATCTTGGTAAAACTGAAAGTGTGTGCCCCCAGCTATTGTTTGCCACCTCCCTGCCTCAACTCACTGTGAACATTATCAGCACTCCTACATCAGTGTTACATACACTGTATTTATACTGAAGCATACATTTCCATTGAGGATTACGTGGAGGATAAATGTAGTTTATGATTGAAAATTAAGTAAATGCCATTGAAACAGATTTCCCACATTTAGTGGAATAATCAGGGTTAACAACTGCACGTTGTTATATTGTAGGATTTAATTTATCATAGTACAAAATGATCATTGATATATTCTTACTATACTTGCTAATACAACTAAGAAACAAAATAAGACACACTATCCTATTCATAGGACGATTACATTGTTTGGTTTGTAATTTGTAAAGTGCATTCAACTGAAAAGGAAAACAACGGTAAACAACAGTTACAAGTTTTCAGCCATCCTCAGTAAGCATCCCAGTGAGGGGACCGTGCATTAGTTTAAAAGCCTGCCATCACATCTACTGCTCTGCTGCTAATATCTCAACTGAAAACGTTGTATTTTCAGTGTTATGATAGCTCATCAACAGTACCCTTCACTTTGACTTGTGACGTAAAATGAGTGCCCTATTGGGATTGTGTGGCTTTTTGGTTTCCAGATGATACAGATCTAATACTTCTAGGTATTGCTTTCATACCCTGTACACAGCATTCTGTGATTATCTCGGCCAGTGTCAATCAGTGGTATCGAAGAAAAAACTTGTTCGTGACAGTTATTTTATAAACTTTGAGTTATTGCCTTAATGTTTGGTACAGTTTTCTTTGATTTTCTTTTTTAAATTCCATTACCAATTTCAGTTCCAGTAAAAAATTAACCCTTTGCACTGCCACATTGCTTTAATCTCTGGCCACATGAATGATACAGACCACAAGTTTTGACATTGTGTTTTTGTAGTTGGTATACTGTTGTATTGTATTACTCTCTCATTAAAGTTCCAGTTGATACAGTATTAACCATTTCACTGCCATATTGTTTCACTCTCCAGATACATACAGTTTTATATATCCATTTAACTTAATTTCACCTCAGACATTTTACAAAATATATTAGGTTAACAATGTAATAACTCTGTCTTGACAATATATACATATATATATATATGAATAATACACACACAACGCCGAGTACCCACCACCGTGTATATATATGTGTTGTGTGGGTGGGTGGGTGTGTGTGTGTGCGCATGTCGGTGGGTGTGTGCATTCTAATTTAAAGAGACCAGAGCTAAAATAAAACACAGTTGTTGCTGAACAGTGGCATTTTAAATAAACATGTCTTTCAAATTATGGGTCACTGTAAAACCACCTGCAGCTGTATAGTTATGGGTGTGTACAAAAATTACACAAAATACACAAACCAAATTAATACCTTTCCAACAATTGCAGCTAGATTTTCTTTACTGATACATTTCACATATACAGCATACAGGTTTTAACAGCTGAACTGATCAGCTTGTGGCTTTCATTTTAACAGCCATAACATAGTTTTTGACAATTTGCCCTGTTTGAAATAAATAACAAAGAATACCAATTTAAATAGTAATGAAAATCTATATTTTCTTGCCTTTACCCATCTTGCTAAAAATGGTTTGTTGTCTTTATATTTGCTACATATTCAATTTCTATGATTTTCTCATTCAATATTTTTGTACACATTTCTGGAGATTTTGGAAAGAAGTAAGATTGTAATGTGCTAGCAGAAAGTAGTTTTCCATTTTGAACAACTTTAAGCTGTCAAGCTGTGAGCAAGCGCATGAAGAGAGAGAGAGAGAGCACTTTGACAGTTTGATGTAAGAGATGATCCCTGGAAGTGGGAACATTCTGCCATGTGTGAAGGGTTAAGAATGATACCCTGTACTGTATAGAGTGAAAAACAAGAACATGCATACCAAAAAAAAAAAAAAAAAAAACCTAGACTAGAGCCATTATGTTAAAGAAGCTGTACCTTAGAATAATCTGAATGTTTAACATTATTGGCCATATCATGAACTACTGAACATTTTACTGCCATGCATTGATCCCCACAGGACAGCATTTCTGCAGTACTGGTTTGTTATACAAGAATACAACCAGCACAAGTATAATGTTGTATTTATACATGTTTTATTTGAGTGTGTGTCTTGTTCTGAAATTGTTAGTCACAAGGCAAAACAAGCATCTGGCTATGCTAGAATTTCACTACAACCTCACCAGTGGCACTGGAACAATTTTTAAAATGGGGGTGCTGAAGCCATTGAACAAACCTGTAACCCCTGTATATGATGGAAGCCAGGTGTGAAAAAGTTAATGCCCCCCCTAGTTAACTTGAACCAATTAAAGGAATAATTAGTGTCAGCTGTTTGAATACTTTGGTTAACAATCAGGCATTTGCCAATATAAATCTGACTAACTTTGGCCCTTATCATCAGAGTGAAGTTGTCTGCACACAGATTCTAGAAGCACATCATTCCACGATCAAAAGAAATTCCTGTTGTTCATGTCTGTCTGTCTGGAAAGGGTTACAAAGTCATTTCTAAGGCTCAGGGGCTCCACCAAACCACAGTCAGAGCTTTATTCTCCAAATGGAGAAAGTTTGGGACAGCAATGATCCTTCCTAGGAGTCACTGTCCTGCCAAAATCTCTCCAAGAGCAAGGTGTAAAATCATCCAGGAAGTCACAAAGAACCCTAGAACAACATCCAGGGATCTGCAGGCCTCTTTCACCTCCGTTAAGGTCAGTGGAACCTTTTGACCAACATGGAACCCATTATGTCTGGAAAAAAACAAACACTGCATTCCACAGTAAGAACCTCCTACCAATGGTCAAGCATGGTGGTGGTAGTGTCATGATTTGGGGATGCTTTGCTGCTTCAGGACCTGGACAACTTGCAGTCATTGAAGGAACCATGAATTCTGCTCTGTATCAGAGAATTCTACAGGAGAATGTCAGGCCATCCTTCCGTGAGCTGAAGCTGAAGTGTAGCTGGGTCATGCAGCAAGACAATGATCCATAACACACAAGCAAGTCTACATCAGAATGGTTGAAGAACAAGAAATTTAAAGTTTTGAAGGGCCTAGTCAAAGTCCAGACCTAAACCCCATTGAGATGTTGTGGCAGGACTTGAAACAAGCAGTTTATGCTCGAAAACCCACAAATGTCATTGAGTTGAAGCAGTTCTGCATAAAGAAGTGGGCCAAAATTCCTCCACGGCACTGTGAGAGACTGATCAATAACTACAGGAAGCATTTGGTTGCAGTTATTGCTGCTAAAGTTGGCGTAACCAGTTATTGAGTCTAAGGGGGTGATTACTTTTTCACACTGGGGCATTAGGTGTTGGATAACTTTCTTTAATAAATAAATGAAATAAGTATAAACATTTTCTGTTATTTGTTCACTCAGGGTCCTTTTTATCTAATATTAGATTTTGGTTGAAGACCTGATAACATTCAGTGTAGAAAATACGCAAAATTGCAGAAAATAAGACAAGGGGAAAATACTTTTTCATGGTACTATATATTTACCAGAGGGGAAGGAATGTACTTTACGTTCCTGTATTTATTTTCATAAGAATACTGCTGTCTTAAGACACAACAGAACCTTTATCCAATGAGTCACACTATCAAAAGCAATGAGGAATTTTTCGCCCTGACAGATGATGAATAACCTCGCTCAGAAGATACATGTTCTGTAGGCAACACATGTTGCATGCTGCGTTTGCTTATTCATAAATTTACTCTTTTACATAAATTTGATCTCAACTGATTTTTTTTTTTTTTTTGGTGACGTATAACTTTTTATGTTACACTGGACTTACACAAGTTAAGTGGTATGGATATATGTAATTTGACACTTCCTTTTACCTGGATAAATAATGTTTGGATATTTTAAAAGAAAACTGACTTTTTAACATATGGAGTTCTATTTAAAAATCGAAAAATCAGGATGACACGTGACCTGTGAGAACGATGGCAGTTTAGGATTTTCTCTCCTCACCTCCCCTCGTCTTTTTCAATATTAAGCCTTTGCTGTCCTATGTCACACCAGGTCTGACATTACAATTTTCCTATTCCAGTCTAAAAGCAAAAAATACATAAAGCATAGGTCTAGTCATTTTTAATCCGGAAAAAGCAGAGAAAACCTTTCAATGGCCGAGTGTGACCAATAGGAGCCGAATGAAGCTAAAAAAAAGGGGGTGTATCTGATCACTAGTATACCCCAGCATATCGACCAACCTGAAAAAGAGACCTTCCACACACTCTTCCTCAGCATCCAAGGAAAAGAATAAGATGGACTGTGAGGCGAGAGTGTATTAAATGGAATGTCCAGACAGTAATTTATGTGTACAGAAATAAAGTAATTTATTTTTATTTTCTATACACAACAAAAGGATTAAATAACAAACGAAAAACAAAATGGTGTGAGGGAAGGAGTGCAGGGGTGGGATCCAAAACAAACTGTGATGACTCGTCTTTAATTTGTCTTCGTGGTGACCCATACATAAACAAAAAAAAAGACAAAAGAAATGTTAGTGTTTCAAAAATCCCGCTGCACAAAACCAGACTCTCCCTCCACCCGTTACTCCTCCTATTTTACTTTCGGACCAACCCCGAACACAGTAGTACGTTCCCTTTAGTATGTAATGTCCCGCCTCTGTAGTCAGTGGAACACCAATCCCCAACCGACACGTGTCCTTATCCTTCACTTGACTCCAGTGGCTGGAATTTACATACTCGTACTTCCGCCCCTCACCAAGGTGCCGCCCCTCAAAAGATGACTTTTGCCATGGTCACGAGATCTTGGTAAGGGAAGTCCCGAGTTGGTTTGATGCCATCTACTGTCGGGAGGCTGAATCACAGACCGAAAACCCTTTGACTCATCACATGGACTCTGACCCATCTGCCATCATAGAGTCCTGTATGGCGCAGACTTGGCAGTACTTTGACCTGTTGTCACGTATCGAGGGCATGGGTCTCGAAACTCCTGCCAAAATTACTGCCATGCAAAATCAATTCCTAACTTTCACCCAGGAATTCAAGACCCTCAAGACGGACTTGACGGCTCTCCACTCATCTATATACCACAAAAAGAAAGTGATTACATCTTGTTAAGCTAGAACTGACCGTTTGGAATCTAAGATGACAGACCTCGAGGATAAAGCCCGAAGGAACAATCTTCACCTGATTGAACTGAAGGAGGGAGGTGAAGGCTCTGATCACATTGAATTTCTGATGAAATCTCTACATCTGTGGTTCCCGTATCTCTTTGGCATGGCTATTGAGATAATGCATGCACATCACATATACTCGCACATAAAAAGCCCTGCATGCTTATCTTCCATCTCCTAAAGTATTCTGATCATCAGGCTATATTGCATGCTGCCAGGAAGGACTCCTCTCACTCTGTTGCCAGTAATATCAGGTTCTTTTCCCAACTTCAGAAACTTCATGGCAAAACCTTTCCCACCCCATTGGCTTTGCTCGCTCCCAAGGTCTGCAGGCATTCCTTCTTTACCCGGCAGTTGACAAGATTCAACATGACTCTAAACCACCTCTTTCATTCTCCTGAGGATGCCCAGGTCTTTCTGGAATACCTTGGGTTTGTTGTTCTGTCCCAGGACCGGAGTCTCTCTCCTGCTCCTGCTGGTGAGCTACACCCTGTCGGCACAAGGAGGAGTGGATCTGCTAATTACCTATTCATCTAAGGTTGAACCGCAAAGAAAAACTGCTGCCACAAAGCATTCCCTAAATAGTCACTAACAGCATTGTGCTTGGTTAGTAAATTTCACCTGACTTCCAACTAGTTTGCAACTGATTTGCGACTATTGCAACAGGCGCAACACTTTAGTACATCTACCCCCAAGTTATGTTTAATACTTCAGTTGTTTTGCAAAGGATATCCCTGTGCTGACAGCTTTCTATGTGGTTTGTAATGGGAGAGGTAAGAATCTAAAGTTGGCCAAAATACACAGACACAAGTTTGCTTTGTCAGCTCAAGCAAGTCTGTGTTTTGAATGAGTGCAGTTGTTAAGCTGATCTAGAAAATATTTACCTCTAGTTTGTGTCAACAGTACATTGCTAAACTCAAAAATATGGTCAAGAATTTTAAGACAAAATTGTGTGAAAATAAAAATGTTATATAGTCCTTCTAGTGGTGTTTGATATAATTCATTATCATGGTTTACATCAGAGGCCAGAATACATTTTACTTAGACCATAAAGTGATAGGAAATGGTAAATCGCTACTGTTGAGCTGTGATGTCACACTACCCCACATTTTATGGCAAGTGATATGGTACAGTTTGAATCAAGAGTCCAAAGATCAAAGTGATTGTCATATAATAGCAGCAACAAGTAGACGCAAGAGAAGATTGTTATTTCCTTATATGCTTAATGCTTATTAATGTTAACTATGGGGCAAAAACCCATTCTTCCCCAATATGTTTTATAAATGTATTTACATAACCCAAAAAATCATTAATCTAGGGTTCTTTGTTTTTGGTGGGGTTTATTTTTTTAGGACAACACAAAATGCTGTAAATAAATCACTGTATTATGTATTATGTATTTCTAAGAGCTGACTTAGGTTCAACACCTGTAAGGATTTTACACTTAAAGCAATAACTAAAGAACATATGCAAGTAAACAAGAGGAAAGAAGTTGGATGACAAATATAGCTATCAACTTTCACATTTTAGCCCTTATGTATTCCTTCTATGTAAATATTCAATTAAACGTATCTATGTTATGTAGAAAAAAGAAAAAAAAAATGTAAAACTACGAACCCTTAATTTGTGCTCTACTGTTTTTATTCTTGGCCTTTTAGAGTTTGAAACAAGTAAACTGTAATAGAGGTAAATAATAACACTACAGATAAGAATAAACTGTACTTATGGTTTTCTTTTTAACAATTCAGATTAAATAACCAATTCATCATCATTATAAAGAGCAGTTTTGTAGGTGAGGAGATGAACTACTCTATATAAACAAATAGCATCATCTAGTAAAAAGGACATAATGTATGCAGGAAAAAAGTAAACCCTGAGACACAATGAAAGGAAGCAGAGTTGCAAAGTTTTTAAACATTCAACATTCAATCTGGAGTCAGCCAACAATTTTGAATGGCTCTGCTCACTACCCTTTTATCTGAGGTATCAGACTTGTGAAGCATTAAAATATATATATATATATATATATATATATATATATATATATATATATATATATATATATATATATATATATATATATTATACTGCAGAATTGCTGAACAAAAAGACATTGTAAAACATTTCAATAAACACCCTTGCACCTGTTCGTAATTGGCTGTATGTTTTGTACCTGCACTGCACTGAACTCACCTATATCTACTCACCACTTTGCCACACAGTCGATAAACATTAATAGTTAGACTCATACACAGGAAAGTTTATTATTAATATGTAAATAGTACAATTAATACTATCTACTACAGATTTTTTTACTGACTGCATACAATATTCAAATATTCAAACCTGGTTGTGTACGTCTTTACACCCTGTCTTCCTTGTGGTTACGCGTAACACTATATCCGTAAGTAAGGCTGTGGATATGTTTCTGTCTATTCCCTAAACTACTAAATTACTGTGCTGGCTTAACTAGCAGCTTTGCCTTGTTGAAATGACCCTATAATGAAATGTACAACAATGTGACCATTGCTGAGGACTCCTAGATGAAAACAAAAATCATTAAGTTAACGTTTACATTTTAAATGTGCTGTTAATGTCTCAATCATGGTATATAAAGTATATACTGAATTCTCATTGTGTACCGAGAATTGTCCCACTCCAACAGCCCCCTCGATACACAATAAAGATTCAATACATAACCTATATATATATATATATATATATATATATATATATATATATATATATATATATATATATATATATATATATTGTGTTTTTTTTTTTCTAGGATCTAGAATGAGTTTATAAATATTTACTATGTCTTCACATGGTAATACTATCACATGCACAGTACTTTTACAAGATATTAATACCAAGGTAGCTCACCCATGCATGACATGCACAAGGTGTGTGTTACCCTGTGTATAACTTTTTCAAGGACTTTTTCAGTCCCCAGGCCCATACGTATGTGTTGCTAATAACAAAAATGATTTAAATAAAAATATATCTTAGGGCAACTGTCAAGCTGATTAATATAATTGTGCTTGACTTCAACTGAAGGATACGCTTGTTTTCTTTGTTTTAAAGGTAAAAAAAGTGTTTTATGATTCATTCGGATATGTTTCTGACAAGATAATAAATACAAATTGATAAGTGTTGGATTTCTATTCCCATAGGGTGCACAAGTGGCTACAGGCTCATAGTGCCTAAGGCCTAATGTATCTCCACTTCTAACCTCAACCCTTCCTTGGCACATTCTTCTTATTAGTTCTGTGGCTCTTTTTCCTCATTTAGAATGGTAAAAAAAAATAATAATACCTTTTATAACCTTCCACATTTCTTTGAAGAACATGTTCAAACTCCAATTTCTCTGACTAAACGTCACTGAAGTATCTTGCCCAAGTTGGCTCTGATTGGTTGACAGTATTGCAGTGACTCGTTCAGCTTGTTGACAGAGCTGGTGACATTTTAATAGATCAATAATATATGCTTGTTATATAAATTGGATCCAAATTTGATCTGATTTGTTAGACCATGAAAACTCAACTTTAATAACATTTCTTTGACTGTGAACACATACTTTTATCCAAGTAAGAGGTTGACTTCGGCAGGGATGGGGTTAAATCTTATCCCTGCCAACAATCACAGGTGTGGTCTTTCTCATATGCCCATAGTCTGTATTGTTTTGTGTAAGCCTTTTGTTTTCCAGCTAAACAAAATCAACATAATTTTAACAATAATTCCCCCATGGTCAAATCCTTTCTTAAAAGTAATCACTCTATTGGCCACTTGGATAAACTTGGCATACATTTTCTCATAGTTTCCTGAACTCATACCTCGTTTTTAGATAACCTGGACAAAATTCCATCTACCAATGCCCTAGTGTGGCAGGATGCACTGCTATCAGAGAGACGCCTTCCTTCGACAGCAATTAACAACACTAGAAGATTTCAATGGTCTTGTCAAAGAGGAGGAGAACCTATTTTTTGCAAGTCAGAATTTCTTCAAGAAACTTCTTTTGTCCATCCCAGCTCTGGGGCAGGGGTCATGTACATGCATATGCAAGAATACCATAGGCAAGTGACAATGACTTGGATTTCAAAGACATGCTAGTGTATATTAAATGTAGTTTTTATGGGCTGACATGGACACGACTCTTTCAAAATCAATCCTTTTTTAACATTTGTTCTGTGATTATTGCTAACCTAAATATATTCATTGTGTCCTTAATTTTAAGCTGTTCAATGAAATAAAGAGTATTTAAATGTTCACTGGTGCTCTGACATTCAGAGGAGGGGAGTCTCTAACCACATCAATACACTGATACATATCAAGGGAAAGTGCTTCACAGGAGCAGGAAACTGTGAAACAAGATTGTAAGGAAACAAGAACTATAATATTTGATTTAACTACTTTCTGATAGGTCGGTCAATGGTCACTATTTAAATATCTTTTCCTGTCAGCTCGGCACTGACAGTCACACCAGTTTTTAATTCCAGCTCTTTGTTTATTCACATTGCAGAGCCTCTTCCTGTGAAATATGTCCTGAAGAAAAATTCTCCTGTGAGGTTTATGTTGCTTCAAGATGT
Source organism: Polyodon spathula (assembly GCF_017654505.1). Taxonomy (NCBI): domain Eukaryota; kingdom Metazoa; phylum Chordata; class Actinopteri; order Acipenseriformes; family Polyodontidae; genus Polyodon; species Polyodon spathula. The sequence continues at coordinate 78,479,257 of NC_054534.1, forward strand.
TTGCTTTTTTACTATGGGTTATCATTGACACTTGTATTATAAATTAAACCAAAAAAGTTTCCTGGAATTAGTAAGGAGTCTTATTTAAATATTATGGATCCTCTGACACAGTAGTTATGCTAAATAGATCACTTGTACCATATTCTTTTTTATAATTTATACTTTATTCTTTACCATGCTTAACAACTATTCCAGCAACAACAACAAAAAAAAAATCCTTCAATTACTATAATAGATTTTTGAAGCGACATGATTTTAAGCAGCTCTGAGTTAGTAAATTGAAAATTCATAATCACAGCTGGTACATAAAATGGTACTAGTATGATATCAATCACAATAATAGATTCTGGTGTTATTCTTCATTAACAGGGGGAAGCAGTGGAACCATTACTCATACTTAGTGCCAATCAATAAAATTAAGACAGTGTCTTCCGGCATTGTGATTTAATATAAAATGATTTAATACCCTGTCATGAACTTGTATCTGTTTATTATAAATCTTTTTTTTTTCTTTTTATTAAAATCTTAATTTTAATACCTTTGATTTTATAATCAAAAATATTGCCTTGGGCCTTCCTCGTCTACATAATGTCCAATAATTGAACACTTCCAGTGGCTTGTATGCAATGAACTTCTTTATTCTGTGATATCACTTGAAACAAGTTTGTGGTAGCAGTTAGAGGTTCACTGATGAATTATTGGACACTCCATAGAAGCGGGATGGAGAGACTTCAGGAAGTGTAATGAGAAAATTAGAGAAGATAGAAGAATATTACATTCTTAATATTCTTAAGAACTTAACCAGGCTACCTCTTCCTAAAACTGCAGATGACAATGACATCTCTTTGCTGTTTTATAGCTGTAAACACTTACTATTGAAAAGGAAGTACAGTGAATCTTATTGTTACAGAAGTTTCTTGGTAGGGGTTAAGTCCATTTATTTTCGACCTTAGCTTTGCTGATTATACATTTTTGAAAACTGGATGAAGCTAGCAGAAAGAAAACTGTTTTCACTGTATGTTTGTTTTGCATTACACTCACACACAGAATAAGGTCCAAAACATATTGCACTTTCGAATAACTTATTTTGCACATTGCTCTCAAACCATGTTTGATTTCATTTGTTATACCTAAGCTATTATCTTAAAAGAGGCTAAGGAAGGAAGAAGTCAGGAACATCTTATCTGTAGAGTAGAGTTTATGACCTTAAAACATAATTCTGAGAAAACACAAGTGATAAATGCAGGTAAACAAAACATTCTTTATTAAACATTATTCAACATTCATTATTAATCAGTATGAACCATAAGCACAAAAAATGTGGTTGCTAAATAGTTTTTCTATGAGTTTGTTTTCCTACGGCATGCTTTATACAAAGGTGATAAACATTAATACATTAAGTAATGTTTCTGTATCTGTTCAGATAATTGAATACCTTACAATTTATCTCCCATATTTTCTTTTTATTTATGTATGGATTGAATAGAGCCCAGAGATTAAAAAATATGAATGCAGTGTTCTGTGTATATATCAAGGGATTGATCATTGCCTATCTATCAACAAACTTCATGAGATCAGGCAAGGAGGAACAAGACATTAAGAAAAGAGGTGCCACTTTTGCATTGACGGCCATAGAAAATACATTTACAAAATATGTTCAATGTATAAAAATCTGATTTATTTTTCACATAAGTGTCAGAAAGCTATAGACTTACTAGCTAGCAGAAATTTATTTAACCAGACTTAATAAACCTTATGAAGAGAAACCACCTGCTTCACAGACAGCAAAGTGACGTACAAAGCTAATTAGAAAGAATGTCACAAATGAACCTCAAACCCCTTCTCTCTTGTATAAGGTAATGGTACCTTTTGAATGGGCCAATGCAGCCAAGTGGGCCAAGTAATTGGTCCTTTGATCGAACTAACTTAATTTCTAGGGGTGTTACCCACTGATGATAATGAAGCTTGAGAACCCTCTGCTACATAAAGCTGTAGGAGAGGGTTCTCAAGGGACTTTTTTGACCTGAAAAAAGAAACAAGTAACAGGGGTCACAAATGGAGATTAGACAAAGCGGCATTCAGAGCAGAAAATAGGAGGCATTTTTTACACAGAGAATAGTGAGGGTCTGGAATCAACTCCCCAGTAATGTTGTTGAAGCTGACACCCTGGGATCCTTCAAGAAGCTGCTTACTAGGCCTACTAAGCTACTAACAACCAAACAAGCAAGATGGGCCGAATGGCCTCCTCTCGTTTGCAAATTGTCTTATGTTCTTATGTTCTTATGAATGCTGGCCAACTAAGTTTTTTTGGATGGAAGGAAGCCTAACAAAATAGCCCTCTGTGAACAAATTGAAATGTATAAACAAAATAGTTATCAGTCCAGAACCATTACTCCTTGTGGGAAACTCTCTCTGAAAAGGGGGACAGGCAGGCATGTGTCCAGACTAATATGTGGATGTCAAAGATGCAGAACTGGGTTGTCACTACCCATATGGTAAAGCATTGTAGAATAATGCTTGAGTGTGCCCATGATGAGCCGACGGGGATTATCATTTTCCCATTTAAATGTTAATTAGACAATGTAGGGAGAATTGATTGTTTGGGATGTGATCAGACTCACCAAGTGATATGGGGTCATTTGGGAAAGTTAGAATTTAAACAGAGTTTAAGGTGTCCTGCAGTGACAGCTATTTGAGACTGTGACACACACTTGCAATGCTCAGCGCTGGATACCAGACCATGTGATGGCTTTTAAGGAACCTTTGAGAGCAGAGTTATATTATTAAATTTATTTTTTTTTAAATAATTTTTCATTTTATTTTTCACATTTGCTAAAAATGTTGTTTTATTTAGTTTTATTACAAGTACACGTTAATAAAATAACTAATTATAGATGTATATAAATAAAAACAAAGAATGTGTCATGTTTTAACTATATATCTGCTTTTTTAAATTTTTTTTGACATAAACAGTCCTAGCACAGAAAAATTATTTAGTTACCGTAATTTCTCATTAGGGGCAGTAACAGTAATGTACGTGAAGTCCCCCACTATTTTGAATTAACTGCCTATTTACAGTAAATACTGTACTATAAAAATACAATAAGCTAAAATAATAAAAAAAAATTATACATATACACCTTCCTAATATTGGGTTCCACCCCCTTTTGCCCCCCTTTCAAAACAGCCTCAATTCATCGGGGCATGGACTCGACAAGGTGTCGAAAGCGTTCCACAAGGATGCTGGCCCATGTTGACTCCAATGCTTCCCACAGTTGTGTCAAGTTGGCTGGTAGTGGATCTCTACTCTGAATATCTCATTCCGTCTAAACCCACAGATGCTCAATTGGATTGAGATCTGGTGACTGGGCAGGCCACTGCACTAAGCTGAATTCACTGTCATGTTCGTGGAACCATTCCTGGACAATCCTACCCTTGTGGCATGGGGCATTATCCTGCTGAAAAAAATCCATTAGCAGATGGATACACTGCTGCCATGAAGGGATGCACCTGATTGGCAATGATGTTCAGATATCCTGTGGCATTCAAACGTTGCTCCACTTTTATCAAGGGGCCCAATGTGTGCCATGAAAACACACCCCATACCATCACACCACCACCACCAGCCTGCAATGTTGACATGCGGCATGACGGATGCATGTACTCTTGTGTTTTTCTCCATACCCTAGTCCCCCCATCACCGTGAAACAGCAGCTACCGGGATTCATCAGACCAGGCAATGTTTTTCTAATCCTTCAGTGTCCAGTGTTTTCGTTCCTTAGCCCACTTTATATATTATTAATGCTGTTAGTTTGCAAAGACATCAGACTCCCTGGACTGACTATGAGCTAGGATTAGAAGTAGCTCTGCAATCATTCGATCCATTTAAGTGTTAATGAACTGAAGGAGTAAATATGTACTCAGATTTGTTAAATATACTTGTGTATACTTGATTGTTTTTGATTAACTGTTGTCTGGGTATATGAAAATTTGTAAGCCAGTACACAAACAATGCATTATAGGAGTTTATGCAAGCAATTTGTCCTCCTGTTTGCCTCCACTGATTCTACTAGAAAATAAAAGAAGTGCACAAACATGACAATAAGTACCCACTCAACTGGATTAAATGTTATTTGGTAAATGTACCCCTTATCAGAGATAAGAATCCTCTGTGCCTTTGTGAATGCAGTTTAACACTGCATTCACCAAGCTGAGAGAATTATTTTATCAAGCTTAAAAATAAAAGCCCAATATTTTTCCCCACAGTCATTGTGAGATAAGCCTCTCTGAGAACATATGGATTTGAAATGATTCTTTAACATGAATGTCAATTACTTCATAGAGAGTAATTGTATCTTTTCTGCCTAAAACATTGCACCTTAAATCTAAATGGAGGACTTTAAGATGATGCTTCTTAAGGATGTGTGTGTGTGTGTGCTTGTTCAAGATTAATCCTTGCTTGTCAAGGAACCCATTGAAGAAGAACATACAGTCAACTCTGAATGTATTGTGGGATGTTTCTTTACAGACCAGGGGATGCTGGTTGGATAGAACCAGAAACAGAGGCAAGACTGAAAAAAAACAGGGACAGTGGGCTTGACCAGAACAGAAAAAAACAGCTGAGAGAGTGGAAGAGTGATATTATAAAGTACATTGGAAGTAAGAATTGGGCACATAAAAATGCACAGTGGCAGACTTCTTATGATACAGTCTCATATTTCATCAATAAAAGAATAGCTGAAGCATTGTCATTTTTACACCTGACTTGTATTATTTAACTGTAAATGTACTGTTAAATAACAATACAATGATTACAATACAATCTAATGATTCAATAATTAAAAATACTGTTATTTTTCAAATTTCTAGTTTTTAAAAAACTGTTGTAGATAAATCTAATACTTTCTGTGTGATAACTCACATGACCTGAATATTGGCAAGAAATCTTAAACAGTTTACAAAAGCCATGTCTACAAACACGATTCACTGAAATTATATATAATTTTTAAATATGGTAACTGGTGTGTCGTCAGAATGATTAATGGGTAGCATATATGCCCAGGTACTCCCGAAATGCTGTAATTTTAGTTTTACCAGATACATGGGTAAAAAGATATTGCCACCTTTCTAACAGCTGCTTTTTTGTGGACTGGATCTGACAATTCAACAAAGGGTTATTCATATTATAATCATACATCAAAACACTAGAAATTAATTTCTGATTCTTCAGATTTTGGCTTCATTTTGAAGTAGTTTGATTCTTATTTCTCTAGAATTAGCTGCAACAATGAAAATGACAGCTGCTAATAGTTCACTAGCAGGAGACAGACATCTTTCTTCAGTGCTTTCAGGATAAAAGCAAGTAGGAAATCATAATTGTAGCTATAAGTCATAATTTAGCTTAGGACCTGCCACATTTCAACCAAAATATGTTTGAGAACAACATCAATATCACAGTCAATTGTAGTGGAAGTATTTGTTAAGTATTTTTTTTGGTAAAAGGATTTTGGAAACATAAAGGAGATTGAACATTTGGACACGCACAAAAAAAAAAAAAAAAAAAACATCCACAAATAATACGACCAGCCCAGAAACAGCTGTTATGACACTCCACTATCAAGCTTCCCATCAGCTTCAATCAGACCCTTCGGAGGACACTGAGAATGAATACAGGTAGCTTTGAAAAACTTAAATTTCACAGTTTAATCACAATTTTTTAAGAATAATTTCTACTGTATTCTATAGATTCCAGTCCATCATTGATATTGAAAAAAACAATGCCCCTGAATTCCCTAAACATAATAATAATAATAATAATAATAATAATAATAATAATAATAATAATAATAATAATAATAATAATAATAAAGGGGTGTGGGATTATAGACTCTCAAAACCACAAGGTTACTTATTATCAAAAGCTAGTTGGTAAAAACAGTTGGTAATCTTGAAGGGTAAGTAGCTTGCTTTTTTATATGTGAGTATTTTAGGGTGTTTGCAATCATCCCGGGTGCTTGTTCATTATGTTGTTCTAGTATGGAGTTCTTATCATTGATCTTTAAATCATCCTTTTCCTGACATTGACTGCTTTGAGTTTGTCTGGACAAGGGCTGACAGAGATGAAAGGTCACACGTTTCCATACGTGTCAATGTACACGTGAAATGGCGATGCGCATGCACGTTTGGGAAAATTACTTATGAAAATCAGGTTTGTGGCCAAAAAACAGCCAAAGAGAGGGATAGGGTAAATCTAATTTACTTGTGTAAATGACAAAACTCACAGGAAAATTCACACCCAGTTTGACAAGGAAACCTGCATTTCACATGTAAATGTTAATGAGAGTGTTTATCCTTAACTATAAATATTGCAAGAGAGCAGCAGGTCAGCTGTTACTGTGGATTCCAGGACAGCAGAAAGTAGTGGCTTATGGGTGATTTTATGGTTAGCAGTGGTGTAGTTCACCTTAATGATAATGCGTTTTTTGTTTTTTGCTGTGTCTGGTCTGTCATGTTGTATATCCCTTGTGGGTTTACAGTTTTATATTAAAACCACTTATCATGAACTGCGTTATGCCCTTGTTATATTATTAAAGTAGCTGTTTGAGAATATGCTTGCTGTAAAAACTATACTAAAGTTAAACATGAAGATCAAGTGAGCTCCTTAAATGTAACTGAATTAATTCCTGTCCTTTTTTTGATCCTAGCTATGTCCAAAGACAACGCGTGTCTGCCCTCCACATTATAAATATAGTTGGTGAAGTGGATGTCATGCGCCAGCTTGATCGCCCAAAACAATGCAACAGCATCCAATAGGTTGCTGATGCCCTCTCAGAACTGACCAAATAAAATTGCAAATTAACGTATTGATTGTGTTTTATTTGTTTGCATCATTAATACTTAGCACAACAGTAAATCTAATACAACTTAAAAGAAAGGAGAGAATCTCTGACAGCACGAGCCTCCTCAGATTGCTCCTGTCCAATTGAAACTGGTAGCTGAGGTAACCTTCACAGTTGCCAAGTCTGCTTATTTTGAAAGGCAGTGCAGCTTTTTTTTTTTTTTCATGAGACTTGGAAACACTGGTAACCTTCCTCGTCTGTCTCACGGGCAGCCACTGATTTCTGAACACCTCATTTTGTTGTTGACAGGAGTTTGTGCATGATACAGCAGGCAGTGGCAATTTTGGAAATTAACTAATAATAATAATAATAATAATAATAATAATAATAATAATAATAATAATAATAATAATTGTATATAGTGTCTTTCATAGTGGCCCATTTAATGTTGCACTTCAATCCGCATCAGTATCCACCACCTTCCTCTCAAGTGCCCACTACCCATATTTGCCCAAACGTGGTATTGAATGCTTCCTCAGCAGCTGTCAGCCATCCAGACAGGTACGGTTCCTATGCCAGGGTAGTATACACAGCATCACCTGATCCCCTATATGCTGTATTGCCTGAATGAAAGGGAATATAACATCTCCGCCGGTTTCTAGCCATGGTGAGCTACAATACCTGTTGGTCAGTTTCATTTTATACCTCTGAGTTCATTTTTAATTAATGAGTCATAAGATAAATTTGTTGAAACAGTTCATTACCAACGACATGACACCCCACTAATGACATTTGAAAAACAATTTGGGCAAGAGCAGTAAAACACCTTATTAACCAGCCAGGCACAAGGTATTTTGCTTTATTATAGCAGCTTAGATTCACTTGTGTACCAGTTCTCTGGGCCTGGAAATCACATTTTCATATAATTTAGCTAGTAATCTTCAAAAACAGCATGAGTACTTTACGCATAGTTAATTTACATATCAATCCCCACCTTTCCCATTCATTTGCATGATGTTGGATGAAAAGCCCGGTTTATTTGAGTAAAATAAACTGTGCAAAACCCCAAAAAACATTTTATGAGACATTTTTCTCAAGCTAAAAAAAAAAAAAACATGCATGGAAACCCCATGATGAAGGTTTTTTTTAGTCATAACACTTGGGATTCTCCAGACAAGTTCAATGTAGCTCAAAGCAGCTCAAAGCCAGAGAAGAAACTGAGAAACTTAACCAAAACCACTACATGGTTTTCTTTGCAAAACATTAAATATTTTGGACTAAATCAATCTTCTTGTAGTACAAGTGAAGAACTTGTTGCATAGTTTAGCATACAATTACATGTAGCTTTACTGTATTCTTTATCAGAACAAATAATGGACAGATAGGAAATGCTATTTTTTTGTTTCTTTTTTCAGAATTTCTCAGTGTTTTCTCATTTTTCATTTCCCAAGATATACTTCTTATCTGGAATTCTTATTTCACTTACTTCAATAGTTCCTGGAATAGAATAAAGTACATGCCAAAAGATATCAGTGTAAACAATAACTGGACTGAATGGTACAATTAACCAGGTCACTGAATTTGCTCTATTTTTATTAAAATGCTTGTATGGGAAGTCATAAATAACCAATGACTTTGACTTTATTTATCAGAAGTTCAATGAAGACCTTTCCATGGCCAATCCGCTTCCTCTGCAATCAAGACCAATATGGCCATGAAATAACAATACCTTGCGGATATACACTGAACAAGGAGAAAAACCTTTGTTTGTGATGTCAATGGAAACATTGATAACCTTGAGATAATTTGCCTTTGGTCTAAGTCTCACAAACACTACTACAGTAACTGTATCAGCACTAAGTAACCTGTTTTTTTGTTTTGTATTTTGCTTTACTTTTCTGACTATATTAAATGGGAGCATACTACATACTGGGATTGCCTAAATGGTCTGCTTTTGAATGGAGTTATTTGTCCTAGACCTAGAGTTACATCTTTTATATATACTTTTGTTTTTGTTTTTATTTTTTTTTTAAATAAATTTAGAGCGCCCAATTATTTTACCACCAATTTTCTCCCCAATTTAGAATGTCCAATTATGTTCCCCACACATCTCAGGAGAACTGAAGGGTCATGACAAAACTAAATTCCTCCTTTACTCCCAGGGACTCAAGAGCAGATGTCATTGATCTACTGGCCTCTGGAGAACAAAGGCCAGTCCTCCAGGTGTCCACTTCAGCTCACCAGGTGCCTGACCAGTAGGGTCCGCTGTAGAGCGATGAGAAGCAGTCACTGTCATTTTTTCCTCCCTAACCTGCAGGAGCCAATCCATGACAGAGCCATTAATGACACTACTAAAATCTGGTATCTAAATTACTTATTGCAAAAAAAAAAAAAAAATAGAAAAATCTATCCCACATCTTCAGAAGATGGTCCATATAATTGGAAGTTTCAAAACAGCTGGTTAAAGAAAAACAAGAGAGAGGAAATAGAATGTCTAGCCAAGTGAATCAGTGTGGACAGGTTAAGTACAGAAACTGCTACTCTATTGGTGGCTTTTGTAAAATTGCTCTCAAACCATCTGTGGTGGAGTGTCCCACCCCTTTGTGTTTATTAGTGTTTTATGTTGTATGTAGTGTGTTAATGTTGGTGTTTATGTATACAATACACAGGATATAAATATGGGTTATGAGCACGAGTGTTATAAAGTGTAATTTGTATTTAGGCACGTGGATTGCACACAACTTCACGTGCAGGTAAAATGTAATATGTGAACAGGGCAAATTGCACTTCATTAATTCACGTGCAGTTGTATCGATGTTCCAACTGAATGACTGATTAGCAATCGAGTCTCGGTACAGCTGCATAAAAGCAGCATGTTTTTACTCACACGGGGTTGTGTGTACGGGAAGTGGAGAATGGGTGAGAGAGAGTTAATTTAAAATAATATAGCAATTGCTATAGCGTGCTGGGTAAAAAACAGCACGGTACTTGTTTGTTGGGCTCGTCCACATCCGTTTTGTTAGTCTGTTTGTTTGGCCAACGTGCTCTTTCAGCGTTGTGCATTTTGTTTATATCTTGTTTGTTTATTATTTTGTAAAATGCTGGACGTTGTATCGTCTTAGGTTCACCACCATTACATGTTTTGGTTTCTGTGTTCTTCCAGTCATAATTTAATTGAATTCAATAAAATTGAGTACACTATAATGCATGCCAATGGACAATACTGTATTGTAGTTATTGTAGTTACCAGTGACAAGCGAACAGAATGCAGACTTAAAACTTTCTTAGCCTGGCAGTCTGAATATGAAGAGCAGTTGCGACAATTCAAGACTCAGAGCAAGATCAGTGACTTTTTTAAACCATCTCTTTCTGCCTCTGAACAACACTGATTATGTACAGTATATATTTTGACCATTGTTGGGACATTATATTTTATTTTTATTATTGCATTTTTAGCACTAACAGCACCGGGATTTCGGCAAGTCCATGTTTTTCAATAATTCAGGTTCAAATTGGTCCCAATCTGCACAGATTAACAGAGGTCTACAATACATATGATAAATGTTGTGTACTAAATTAATCCAAGTACCATATGTCCAATGGAAAAAAAAAAAAAAAAGTTATTCATATTTCCATTTTAGAACTACTTCTCAATATTTGCATCCCTGTACAGAACAGCTTTGTAAATATTATTGTGAATCCATGGTATTATACTAACCAAAATAAACTCTAGCATAAACTGTAATGGTAGAACAATAGGTTTGAACAGATAATGACGAGTGGTTTTGATACAGTGTGGATTACTAATGTGCATAGGTTCATTCCAGTGTTTACCATTGATTTATCAAAATATGAAAATGCTTCCACTGTGGTGCCATTCAACTAATAAATCATACAATTATATACATCATTCTACTAAAGATTATTAAGCAAGGGCTATTATTGTCTCATTTCAATATTCACAAATACTAAAAAAAAAACAAATCATAGGTGCAGGATAATTTGAATATGTTTAGTTTTTTGTCATTTATATAACTTTCCACAAGTGTAACAAACTTATTTCCTTACATAAACTGAAAAAAAAAAATCTTGTTCTGCATATTGTTATGTAGAAGCAGTATTTCAATATGTCTGCCTTTCAGTAAAATAGCAGTAGCCTTCATTTAGGGCAGTGTGTTAACCCTTTTCTGTATTAGCGTATCTCCGAGAAATTTGTAAAAAGGCTTCCCATTTTTGCTATCCCAGCGTGACAGCGTGACACAGTGTTCCCTCAGGAACTGACTACTGTGATTCACTTTCTCAGATGTGTGAAATGCTTTGTGTGGGCAACTTCCAGATCTGGTTCTCATAGATATATTTCCTTCCTTACAGAAAAAAATAAGAACATTGCCCTCCACGACAACATGCACAAAACTTGAATCACATTTTAGTCACGTTTTGGAAATCGCAAAGTTGCAACATGGGCCAACTTGTCTTTCCCCTGGTAATGAAAGAATCTCTCGGCTGGCAGAAATTATACTTCAAAGGTTGGATTTTTAAAATTAAATATCTTACAGATTTCAAGCATTATCTCAAACTTTTGAGTGGCTGGATAAGGGCGCCTGCTAAGAAATTAATAATAATAATAATAATAATAATAATAATAATATAATAATAATAATAATAATAATAATAATAATAAAGAACAGCAAAAATGCAAAAAAAACCCCCAAAAAACAACATTCTTTCTTCCTATATTCATTAGGGAAAGGAGGCTTCCTTTTATGTCAGGTGGCTGGGTGCTGACTGATTGTTAATAACTCCAATCAACCCCAGCCGCCTGAACACAATAAACCCAGGCAGCTAGGGGAATTTAACCCCATCCCTGCCAATCTACAAAGAGCAGAGCAGAGCTCCCTGCTCACACTCCCTTTTCAAATATTTATAAAATATAGCTTATACCTTAAAGACTAATAATTAATGGTTTAAAATCAATGTCTTACCTCCTCCTGGTACTACTGTTTTGTTACATAATTCAGGATACTGGAATATCCTGAATTATGTAACAAAACACTACACAAACCAAAAGATTATCAGCACACATATAGGGGGGTGAGTACAATACAGCTACTAAGAGGGAAGAAGTGGAATTTAAAGCACCGTTATCACTCTTAGAAATGTAAATTAACTCCTACAGGTACACTTTCAAAGGTTTTCTTGCCGATTCCTAGAAGAGTTAAGAAAGCATCCAGATCTATGCCAGCTGAAGTAACACATGTCAATTGTGGCAAAGGCTTTCAGTCTTTCTTTTTTCCCTTAGAAAGTCAGCTCCAAATAGCTGGTGGTCAGTAATAAAGAAGGGCTATTTCAAGAGTCTGTGCCCTCACTGAACTTGTATCACAGCAAGAGACTGCCTGATGATGAAACAGATAGTGGGAATCAAATAAGAGTCATGGTATTGTGTTTACAAAAGAATACTGTATATAATATAAGAACCTGAGTTTTGACATAGAGAGCTACAACCAATGATTCTAAATGTATGATAAATATAATAATAATATTGAGGGTTTTTTATTTATTTATTTTTTTAATCAAACCATACCCCATCACTCATCTGTCACATATATTGTTTTTGTTTTATACTTAAGTGTGGCAAATAAATATATTCTAATAAACAATGCTGCTCTGCTTATTACTGAGTGTTTCAGTGGTGCTATTTGGGCTACATATATGTGTACAGTACACGTCCTTAGTGCTCATTGGACCCAACTTTAGTTCTTTTTGACCTTTGTTTTTCTTTAGGAGGAAAACCATCTGTGGATGCCTGCACCTCAACTACACGTAGAGAGGTGAACGATTCTATTTAAACCATATTTATAAAGAAAGCACTGAGATAAAAATGATGTGATGGTAGTTTGTTTGTATAGTTGGTATGAGAGCAGTATATTGTGGAGTCCATCTTGTTTATTTGTCATCTGTTATACTGACTTACTAATAGGCATTTGCCACCATTTACACTATGCGGTGTCTGGTTTTGGCCAACAAATAGTGATTTGATACCCAACGACTCCATCTGAAATCATTAACACAGAAACAGAGACGCTTATTTGACTCATATGTTTTACACAAATACCAAAAAGTCAAAATGTGATTACAGGGGATTTTCTACAATAAGCATGGAGTACAATTTCAGTAAGGCAAATAAAATCATCTCTCAATTCACTGTCTGTCTTTACTGCTTCATAGATAGATTGGGTCTTTGTCAACCAGGGTGCCATTTTTTAGACTAAGCTATCATTTGGTATCTTGGCATGTTACAAATCTACCCAGCTTTTCAGATTTTGCGAGAAATAACAATTGCCACAAACTGTTCATTTCCGCTCAGATATGGCATAATCATTACTGCTCCCAACATGTACATCTCCAATCAAACTGTAGTGCCTTAGGGCAAATTGCTTGATTATCACATGAGCATTCAGACATCTGCAATGGTTGATAAAATAAGGAAGGGGAGGGAGATTAAGGGACCAAAATGTTGATATCCTGTGATACTTTAACTTGGAATCTTGACATTACATTTAGGACACCAAGGAAATTAAATAGAAAAGTGAAAGAAAGAAAGTAGAAACCCAGATATATCATTACAAATTTGATTTTCTTTCTTTTTCATGTTTTCGTTGATCTGAACTCTATTCTAATAAAGGAGACCACTGGCACTAATTCTCAGCTATACTAATTTAATACATTTTGGGGCTGCATTTTTTTTTATTTGTTGTCGCTTCAGTATTTTTTTTATAACCTTGCTTACTAAATAAATAAACTATAAAGCACTATCATTTTTTTGAGTCACCTGCAAATGGCAATAATTTGAAACACTGAATAAAAGGTATCAAATAAAAAAAGTTAAATGAAGAGGTCTCTAAACTCCTCGTACTGTATGTTTATTTTTTCAAAGAACCTTGCTAGGGTTACTTTCAGCAGATCTCAGTTGTTAATAAAGACTTGCTTGGTATGGCCTTCGGGTTTAGTAGAAAGTTGCGAGAGGTTAAGTCACAAAAGGGAACTTCACTGCTGAAGTCTCGTGAACATACGGTATGGCTTCCACACTTGGTCAATTTGTGTGGCTTATTAGTGTGAGAAGTTGCTCATTATGTTATATTTTATTGGTGGACATAGTTATACAGTGACTATTAAGAAACAAATTTACTGCCTAATAAATACAGTATATACAGTACTATGTGCATTATTTTCTTCTAACAGAAAATAACTCATTATTTTCTTCTCACAGAAATTCACTGGTCGCTTACAAGGGCTTGAGTAGTTCAGTATAAGGGGGATTTAATTTGAGGAATGGGGTTGCTTGTGTAACAAGGAATTAGAGACAAATCTGGACAGCTTGAGTTGAGAAGAGCTGGACAAGACATACGACGTAAAACATTCTGAACTCTCACATCTCATCGGGTCCGGCAGCATTCTCTGGCTGCTGGGTGGCTATTGAGAATGAGAGACAGAACAAATGAGAGTAAAACCAATGTCTAATAATGATTATTCTTGAGGAGTCAATGAAAAGAGGATCTGTAGGAAGACAAGTATTCCTGGAGGCGAGGTACTTGGTTAGAGCAGAACTTGGACAAGGAAGAGTCAATTTTTGAGATATTTGGACGTACTGACCTTGACGAAGCTGATCTGATTTAGAAGATCTGATGGACTTGGGAGAGGTTAGAGTGCCACAATCCTACAGCTGGGAAACTTGCGGATGTTTGCACAGAGAACACTGAGCAGCGTAGGAATCCAAAAAAAAGCAGCTAAGCATAACACTTCTATAACAATGTCATCAAAAGGAGTGAAGCATCCATGGTGGGGAGTGGAGATGAAGAGAAGAAGAATGTCTGAAGAAATGGGCTGTCTTGAAGTGGAGGAAGGAGGGAGGCTCTTCTCCATGCCTCGAATCGTCTGGAGAACCTCAGATATGGAAAGGAGTGGGGTGATGGAATGGACTGAAGGCAGAACTGATACTGGATGCCTGACAGGTAGTTCCTGATGGAGGAAGGAGCCAGGTTGAGAGACAGTCTGAGATATGTAATAAAGGCCAGCAGGTGCTGAAGATTAAAGGTGGAGCGAGAGATCCAATTCTGGGCACAGAAGGAGGACCAGGTAGTAGAGTAAGCTAAGCGTATGGATGGGGCTAGAGTGCTCTCCATAAAATAGTGGGCTGACTGGAGGAGACCAGAGAGTGTGGAGTTTAGTTGAATATTAGTTGGCTGCGGGTTGGGATCTGCTCCTGGAATTAGGCTGTGGAACTTCGGGACTTGAAATAATTTCCTGGGGCCAAGGACTTGAAAACCATTGTGATCCAAAGAATCCTCCAAATCTTATGTGAGAGGCATCTGTAAACAGGTGCATTTTTGGGGCTGATATTGTGTCATTGTAAAACAGACAAAGTCCGTTGCAGTGGTTAAGGAGGATGGACCACATATCAATGTCTTTCCTGGCTTTATCTGGGATGATGATGGAGGCATCGAGAGACTTCGTAGTGGTAGAAAGAATGAGCAGATGGGAGATGAAAGTACGACCTTGCGGGATGATACAAACTGCATAATTGAAATGACCCAGGAGAGAGAAAAAGTTATGCTTTGAAATGGACCCTGAGCTCTGGAAGTAAAAATCAACTGGCGAATCCAAGTGAGTTTAGATAGAGGAAGGCAGGCCTCAAACTTGACAGTGTTGATAGTAATGCCTAAGAACTCTTGGCAGTTGGTGGGGTCAACAGTCTTCTCAGCAGAGAGGGGGACACCCAGGGTAGTAAACAGGGATTTGAGATGGTGGATACTTTGAGCTGGAAGATGAGAAGTGGGAGATATCAGTAGAAAATCGTCAAGTAGATAGAGCAGGAATGGGACATGGTAAGAATTAAGAAGGATCCAGCACAATGCTTCGGAAAGTGAAAAGAAGATTTTTGGGCTGCTGTGGCATCCAAAAATGAACTGAGTGGAGAAGAAGAATGAGCCCTGCCATGAAATTCCAAAAAGATGGCAGAGGGAAGGGTGAATTGGCATAACTTTCAAGGCATCTGTAATGTCTGCCTTTGAAAGCCAGGCTCCATGACCAGCAATCTTGACTAACTTGATAGCTTCTGTGAGTGTGACATAATGACAGATAGATTTCGAGTGTGCATTACTGCAAAAAGAACAAGTGTAAAGGAAACGGCAGGTATTGTTATAGCAAATGCAGTCATTGAAATTATTACACATTTGACGACCCCCTGAGAATCTGATAGAGTGACCAAGCCTGTCAATAGAAGAAGAGGTGTTGAGGGGATGAAGCGTGGACAGGGAAGGCAGAAATTGAGGCCTGACCTAAGCTGGAAGAGGTCCTAGGAAACCGTGATGAAATGGCAGTTCCAGCAGCAGCGGCTTTCAGAAAAAGGTTGGTAGAATGACTCATTGATGTACATACTGTGAAACAGATCTATGTCTGGTTTTGCCCAGTTGACAACAACGTTCTCTGTTCCCAGGACAGCAGCAGCTTTTGCAGAAAAAACTCTTGTGATAGTCATAGAACATTGTACCACCATAACGGACAGCCAGCTCAGTTGTGTGCCAGATAATGATCCAGCTCCTCTCGGCGGTAAGGAAAGTCGTTACATAGCACGTCTCTGTAGGCCGAAAAAGCCAACACAAATTCCCCCATAGTTAAGTTTTTAAGCAATCGTGAATTAGTAGATTTGAGTGTCACTGATACATCCCCGCAGCTGACTGTACATTGATCAGTTCATTCAGAAGTGGCTATAAGAACGAGGACAAGATTAACGTCCTTACCTTCAATAATCTGTTTGCGTAGGGCATGAGAAACAGTGATGCACCTGGATCCAAATGACTGCTGTGGGTCGACGGCAGCAGCAGAAGACAGGGTGAAGGAAGGAGTAGGATTGATGACCTTGATGATGGAAGAGGAAGTTGTATGGGTAGGTGGAGGGGTTGGTGAAGAGTTGGCCTCCAAAGAACCTTGACGGGCATTCATGTCCAGCATGGAGTCAGTGGGAAAACAGAAGTGGCTGACGTGGTATTGTGGTATAGCCAAAACAGTTCCTCTCGATTGACTCCGGTAGGAATGGGAATAGCTTGATCAAAAAGCACCTTGAGCAGCCTAGGCTGAGTCCAGTCTTTGTAAAAGTCTTGATCTGGGGTTGTGTGACTGCCTGCCTTGTGTGCCGTACAGCAGAGCTCTGCTCGTGAGAGTGCTCAGTAGAAGGTTGAAGATGGTGGAGGATGGAGAGACGGACAGAGTTCTGTACTTGCCCAGGTGGGAGTTTACTTTCCTCTGAGGAAAACTCGAAGTTGGTCGCCATGCTAGCGGGTCCTCCTGGACTCCCGGGCTTAAATAGCACTCACAAAAAACAACTCATTTTTTGGTTTTTTTGTTAATAAACAAAAAATTAATAATAGACACAGATAAAAAAATATAGTCGCGAAAAATATTTGTATATAGTAAAACAAGCTACCAAGGTATACCACGCCAAGTCTGAGATGCATCCATAAATAAACATAGACGAAGGGCTGAAACAGTGCTGGGAGTCTATATAAAAAAGAAGGAGAGATTGACATGCTAAGCTATCTAACGGGATTGCCCATACCGCTCTGGACACGCCCTTTTTACCTGGCCAAATAGAGTAGCGCAAGCTATTGGCAGAGAGACTGGAACTTGATTGAAACCGAACTGGCCCCCCCCAACCTGGAAGTATTTTACGTGGTTAAACCTGCCCCCACTGAGTGCTGCCAGGGAGGCTAGATAAGCCGTATACAAACGTAAAAATTGGAAGCTCAGCGAGAGAGCGTCCTCTACAGCATCCGTCGAATTACACCTAAAAGTTAACATTTAACTAATTTTCATTTTGGCACCATCTCCAATTTTCTTTGTGCATTCAATCAAATGTGTCTCCAGGGTCCCACCAGACTAATCACATCTGTATTTCCTTATGAACCCTATATTGTAACAATCTCAAGGCCAATCAATGGTACAAAAACTGGTTTTACCTTTTTAGAACAAAAGCCACTGTTTCTTTGATTTCTGAATGTCCTTTCAAAAACAGAGCAACATGTTATATTAACTGTTTCCCTTCTTAATGCACTTTGAGGTAAACATTTAGAGTTGTTGTTACATTGGCCTTCAATATGTACTTTTTTCAATTACAGCTACCATTTCTTTTTTTTTTTGGATGGGAAAGGGCTTACAGGTTGTAGTTTCCATGGCAATGGGTGAACATATTTGAGGCTTGTACAGCAGAACTGCTGTACACACTACTGCTATGCCATTACCAGGACTTTACTTTTTTTATAGGATCCAGTCAAATGTTAACAAGCTTATATTCAAATGCATGCAAAGAAGACTCTCTTTTTTGTAATTGTTATTGGTGATCATAAAACAATAAAACTTTATAATTCTAAATACTTAGTGTTTTTGTAATTTACTTCAGCAGAATAAATAAGTACTTACATCAGCCAGCCAATCACTGGATCATTGAACACTGACAAAGAAGTCTGAAAAATATGCAATGAGGAGAGCATTCCAAGGAAATCTTGGATGGGAATTCCAAAGTTGAGGGTCATAACAACTAAATGAACTAGCACCAGCTGCACGTATAGTAATCCTGCAATGGCTGATTCCCACTATCACCAATGGTATGGTTGAAGCAGCTCCTAAATTCTTTAGTTTTGTAATCACTCCTGTAAATTCAGTTGCATAGTAATCCAAATGTAACTACATTAGTACATGCTACCATACCTGCAATAATAGTGTTACCAACAATTTGTTTAATCAATTTTGATCAATAGTAGTTTCAAATGCAAAAATGTCATAAACTTGTCTGCATGAAGCTATCATTTATATAGCTGTACTACAAATTACCTAACCAACATTCTTCTGGTGTTTGCAGCTCTAACATGCCAGGAATACATTAACATTTGTTCATGATCTTTGCTTTAATTTGTGCCAGCTCAAGATTATCATGAATCACAATACAAGGCAATCCAAGTTAACTGGGATAGAGAAATTGCTGTTGTCCTACACACAGCTAGAAAAAGTAAAACTCAACAGTTTTCCATTTGCTGTTTGGTGACTCATGGCCTCTTTTAAGATTGAGAGGTTTCACATACAAGGAAATTGGTTTATTCTGGGTAGTGTTTTGTGCTGGGATCTGGTCAACGTTTTGTTTATTAAAATGGTGAAAACTAATACTAAGCAATCTTCAAAAGAATATTTTTTGGTTACTATCAATGGTGGCTTGTGGATAAAGGACATTAGGGCACAGCTATGCCACATTATTTTTTATATAATAATAATAATAATAATAATAATAATAATAATAATAATAATAATAATACTACACATTTTTATAGTGCTTTCATCACAAGATCTCAAAGCACTTTCCAATAAAATAAAATAGCAATAAAACTAAAACACATAATCAAACATGTAATAAACCATAATTTTATATTTTATATATAACTGTAATATATATACTATAATATATATTCTGTAAAAGCCAACTCGCCACATAGGCTCACTTGGGTTCTTTTCACTTCCAAGTCACGACCCAACACACAGGATTGGAAAGAAATAGCGCTGTCATGCACTTTTAATTATACAAAATAAATAATAGCAAAAATAAACACATAGCTCCTTCAGAGCTCTTACTTAACATTTGATGCAGGTCCCTAACTAGCTCACAGGACAGCTAAGCCATTTATGTTTCACCAAAAAGGCTTACACACAGTACCTTTTTTTTTATTACGATTGAGCACACCTTCAATCGGGCTCCTTCATACAGAAGCAGCCTGGAAGGGACTGGCTGCTCTCTTTATATACCCTGCACCTGGCTCTAATTTACAATAATAGCCAGGTGCAGGTCATAATTAACTTATAAAACGATTGAGTTTTTGGCAGGGAGGATATTAACCCTCTCCCTGCCATGTTACAATAAATACATATATATAATATACGCATACTGAATATACAGTGACTATGTGTATGTGTGTGTATATTCACTGGAAATAAATCGCGAAAACAGGAAATCCAAAGCAGGGTGTTTTTCTTCACTGCCTGCCCCTGGTGCACATGCACAATGTGATTTCCAAGGTATTTGACAAAAAGGTCAAGCTGCAATTTTCAGAGTCATCTGGGGCACTGGATTAACCACGCTAGCTCTAGGCTGCGGTAGTTACCTCGGAAACGATAGCTGGCAGACAACTGTAGCCTTGTGCTTTCATTTGGCTCATTTGTACAAGTAGACGGTTGAACAGTCACTCCTGAAACCATTCTTGAGTTTTGAAGAGAAACTTCAGGTGAAAAGATTAGGATGGGTAAGGAATATATTCGGTTTACAATGACCTGATATGAAAAGAATAAGTGCTTTGGAAGCGCTTCTAGAAAGTCATTGTTCTGTTTACTCTGCTTGCTGTTTAGCAGTGAAGTGACTTGGACTCAAAGAGGAGTAATTGTTTTGTGGTGCTTTTGAATTGGCATTATGTGGACACGGTGAACAGGTCATTTTTGAATCCACAAGTGTTTCAGGGCCTAGTGGATTTTATATCCAATATAAGAACATATAAGAAAGTTTACAAATGAGAGGAGGCCATTTGGCCCATCTTGCTTGTTTGGTTGTTAGTCACTTACTGATTCCAGAATCTCATCAAGCAGCTTTTTGAAGGATCCCAGGGTGTCAGCTTCAACATTACTGCGGAGTTGGGTTCAGACCCTCAAAATTCTGTGTAAAAAAGTGCCTCCTATTTTCTGTTCTGAATGCCCCTTTGTCTAAGCTCCATTTGTGACCCCTGGCCCTTGTTTCAGGTCGAAAAAGTCCCTTGGGTCGACATTGTCAATACCTTTTAGAATTTTGAATGCTTGAATCAAATTGCTGCATAGTCATCTTTGTTCAAGACTGAACAGATTCAATTATTTTAGCCTGTCTGCATATGACATGCCTTTTAAACCTATTTTAGCCTGTCTGCATATGACATGCCTTTTAAACCTGGAATAATTCTGGTCGCTCTTATTTGCACTCTTTCTAGATCAGCAATATCCTTTTTGTAGCAAGATGACCAGAACTGAACACAATATTCTAGATGAGGTCTTACTAATGCTTTGTACAGTTTCAACATTACTTCCCTTGATTTAAATTCAACACTTTTCACAATGTATCCGAGCATCTTGTTGGCCTTTTTTATAACTTCCCCACATTGTCTAGATAAAGCCATTTCTGACTCAACAAAAACTCCTAGGTCTTTTTCATAGAATCCTTCTTGAATTTCAATATCTCCCATATGATATTTATAATGCACATTAGTATTTCCTGCATGTATATGTGTATATATGACAGATGTTTTAATATGTAACACTTTATTAATGTGGGTCAAAAATATATGTCCCTCTTAGCCGCATATTATGTTACCTTTTCAGTGAGTTGTCAATGGGCTAGTTTAACTTCATATACAAATGAGTGTTAACAAAGTATGAGACAAAGACTGCCTTTGAATAAGCATACAGTGGTCAGTTCAGTTAGTTTCATTTAAATTCAGGCTGTAATAAAACACGTTAAATATAACAGCCTTATTTAACTGCGACATTCTCTGACTATGCCTGACCTCTCTTTGTTTCTAACAGTTGCCTGCTCAAGCAGGATTCAGACACCTTGTTTTCTTGCCAAGACTATTGCTTTGATTAATATGAAACACCATTGTAAGCGCTTTTCCAAATTCATTGTTTTCTCCCAAAGTCACTACTTATTTGATAATAAGTTATACTGGACACAACTCCGTGGAATGCGTGGAATGCTGGCTATGACTGCCAGATCCTCTTATCATAGAAAGACCCTGGATTCAAAACTATGGACTACAAGTAAAAACTGCCAAAAGAACCTTCCATATCTAGCATCACTCTATAAGGGCAAGGCTATTTTTCTGTAGGTTATTTGTGTACTAAAATTATTGAATACAGTTTACACTTTATTTGTCTAATTTTCCAACCTAACAGTTCTGTTTTTTTATTGCAGTAAAACCTTTATATAAACTAAACATTTATATTATTTAATTTAATGTATATTGTGATGTCTAAAAGATTTTTGTTTAGTTGGAGAAAGAAAATCAACTAATTGTTAAATTGATTAAATTAAGTGCTCGCTCCTGCTTTTACAGTCTATTTGTGTTATGGTAGAGCCTTAAACAAGCAAAAGCACTTGTTAGTTTAAATATTATGTTTCTTATTAAATCAAAAGACTTAAACAATCCCTTTAGATCAAGTGGTAATATTTATTTCAAATAAGATACATGACTGCCTAATCATTTAAACTATACAATTGTTTAGTCATCAGAAATATAGCAGCAGTTCTAAGACTTTAAATTGTTGATTCAAGTATTCTGTTTTCATCACTTTACAATATTTGCTTTTAAATCAGAGACCATATTTAAATCGGACTCATTCCTTTCTTTAAATAAGAGACTTGACTATAAGTCTGTTCTTTTAACCAGTTACCCTGTACACTCATTTTCTAAGTCTTTTTAGTTTTTCCATTACAAGATTTTTTATTATTTTTCTACTTTAAACATCTACACTAACAGGACATGTATATATTTATTTCAAAGTATGTTTTTCCTTTTTTACTCAGCTCAGCAGCTTTCTCCAGAAAGTTAGCTACCAAGGTCTGGTACCTAAATCAAAGACTTGCCTTCTTCTGATAAGGGTCTGCCAAAAGCTTGTCAGCCCAGCTTTCCTCTGCATGCTTCTTCACAGACTGTTCATAACAGGTACTTAATATTTTCTATGGTCTATTTGAAACAGAGTACATACAGTATTACTATGATTATTGACTAAGAGTATATCATATTATTTAAATCAATACATGTTCGTTTAGACCATCCAATTCATGTCTAACAAATCAGCCAGTTCCCAGCAATATTTGATCTCTGCGCTAGTTCTGCAAATACCACAACAGGCCTTACACAGAACTTCTAATAATACTTTGTACTGGTTGTATATTCTTTAAAACACATTACAGTCATTACAATATTTGTTGCAGTTTCTCAAATGTTCAATTTGTTTCCGAAAGATTAGCCTGCTTGCAGTAGCTGTGATAGTCTTTAAAAGCCTGATACCTGCAAAAACTTTAATGTTTTTAGCTGGGCTTCCATTTCTACATTCTCGTTCCCATCGTCAGTGGGCAAACACATTTTAACTGAATCTGGGTCAATTAAAAAACTGCACATCCTTGCAATCAAGGCCTTCCATGCAAAAGGATCTAATGACTTATAGCACAAAAGAGACGTGCCAGAACCATCTGTGACAACTGGAAACAGTAAAATTGTTCACACGTTTTACAGTTTTACACATTTGAAAGACAATCGATACAACTTTCAACTGGATTTACACTGTGACAAACATAAATTGATTGCTGAAAGCTGTGATGGTGCCTGTGTGATCCATATTGAAACTGGCAGGGTCCAAAGGAAGGTGAAGGACAGGTACCCCAATGTGGATTATGTTCATTGCTATACCCACCAGCTAAACCTAATCATGGAGCAAGCTGTATCTAAAATCTCACAAGTGAGAATTTTCTTTTGTGATTTGTCTGGCTTTCCTGCATTCTTTTTGCACTCTCCAAAAAGGATTAAGAAGTGAGGTTCTGAATACAATAGTGGGCAGGAGGCTTCCGAGAGGGGCAGCAACGTGCTGGAACTTCAATATTCAGACAGTTAATATCGACTACGAGCACCAAGAGGATCTCCTTGAATGCTTTAAGACAATCAAAAGCTTGGGATATTTTGAGTCCAACGCTATACGTGAGGCCAGGGGATTTGTTGGGATGCTGGAAAACATGGAGTTCCTTTTCTTTTTCTTTTTCATGATATAATGTCCCATGTTGACATATTATATAGTCAACTCCATAAGCAAGACGTTGAAAGTCTATGTTGAGAAAGTTTTTCAGCAGTATCAACAAAGTGTGTGAATTCATTGAGGATCTGGTTAAAAAATGCAAGCCGAGTCTCAGTTTCCCAGATCCTATATTGCAGTTTTTTTTTTCTAGAAATAAGCTTCAGTACATTTTACTCCTCCACACCCAAACTGTGCCAACACAGCATTATTACACATCCAAGCTAGTTTTTACTGTCCTATGCATTAATGCATTCATTTAAAATACAAGCATAATGACAGCTGTGATGAAAAACAACTGAATTTACCCGTTTGGTGTTTCAAGGTGTCTTTGTCACGATAAGAAAAGGAAACAGCAGGAGAAGACACATAAAGAAACAGGGCATTAAAATTGGCATTAATCTACAACATGATTTCTGATGTATTCAAGACATATACAGTAACAGTGGCAACAAAACACGTTGTGATAGTGCACACAACCCTGGTCTTTGGCTTTCTATTTAGACATTTCTATTTAGACATTGAAACAGACAGTTCAGTCACCTGATTAATCACATGGAGATTACAATGTCCTATTGTAAGTGACTCTGCATATAATTCACAGTTCCCAGCCTACCTCTGTAAAGCGCTTTGTGGTCCACTATATAAAAATAAAGATATTATTATTATTATTATTATTATTATTATTATTATTATTATTATTATTATTATTATTATTATTAATAATAATAATAATAATAATAATAATAATAATAATAATAATAATAATAAACTTTACATTCTAGTAACACAAACTGGATTTTACCCTCTAATAACATTGTGTAGGGAAGACCTGCAGGGGACTTGATATTATATGACACACACAATATCCCATGACATACATTCCACTGGTCAGTTCTTTCAGAAATCAATGGCTTGGAAAGTGCTAATGATTTAGGGTACCATGTCATTCAATGCATTTGCATGATGTCTATCTTATGACAAATCACACTCCAGCTATTGGATTATTTATAGTTGTCTGTGCAATTGTGCTTCTACATTGCAGGTCTGTTGGAACCCTTTATGGGGCTGATTCATTTTAGAAACTTCAATTGGCTGTTATCTACAGGAATTTGCCTTTTGAAAAAGGTCTATTTCTGGAATTATATAACAAGTGGGATCTTCTTTACATCGACTTTCATTAGGATTCCAAATCCATAGATCCTGTGATATGCAGGGCACTGTCCCGTTTTGATAAACACGGGAATCACAAAGGCTTACACTGACAGCACAGGATAGCAATCTGTCATGAATGACTTATTCGGTTGAGGTGAAACTCAGCAGAAGCAACACTTGCTGTAACCATTTTTTTTAAAGCTGAAAAACTAGGACCCTAAAAAAAAATAAAGTCCAAATAATATTACAGCTGTAGCTAGATGATGCATCAAGCGTACTTAGAGAAACAGTTTACCTCACAAGTAAGACCTCTCTCTTGGATTTTATTTATTGGGAGGACAATATGCTGCCTGTAGTTATGGCTTAAAAACAAGCTGAATATCTTTAGTTAGAATTTTGCTCCTGTTCATCATGATAGAAGAGAGGTTATCATACTTTTGTATATGTATATACTGAGTTTTACCTTTGTAAACCATGTTTTTTTTACAATGCTTTACTATATTTTCTTACATGTTTTACCTAGGTTGCCACCTGTTGTGTAAGTCACAAAACTGTTCTTTATTTGTTAGTAAAATGTAATGTTCTGTTTCCATATAATACAGAATGGGGTATGTTCTGTAATTTCCTTGCCTGTATTTTTTTTTTTTTTTAATTGAGCTTTTAGTCCTTTTGACAGAGACAGAGTCATTATTTTGATGAATGAAAATAGTACTCCTAGAAAAAAGATACATGTAAGAAAGATATTGAACAATGGTGTTCCTTATTTTAGAGCTGTTTTGGTGGCAATCCTAGTTCTACCACAATTTTACGGTGCTTTATTACACTTTTTATGATTTTACAATGATTTACCAAAGAAAACTTCTATATGGCCAAGTTTTGCAAGTATTAGATAACAACATTCTTTATATTACTATAGGTATCCCTTAAAAAAATAACGTGGTTGTCTCTCTGGAACTATTTTCCACAGCTACAGTGCCTGTAGAAAGTCTACACCCCCTTTTAAATTTTTCACCTTTTGTTGCCTTATAGCCTGGAATTAAAATGCATTATTTTTTTTTATTTTTTTTTTTCATTTATCTCCTACCCCACAACTTCCAAGTGAAAACATATTCTAGAAATTTGTAGAAAATCAATAAAAAATAAAAACTGAAATAGCCTGGTTGGATAAATGTCCCCCCTCCTTGTAACAGCAATCCTAAATTAGCTCAGGTGTAAGCAATTTCCTTCAAAATTA
The DNA here is from genome assembly GCF_017654505.1 of Polyodon spathula. Lineage (NCBI taxonomy): Eukaryota > Metazoa > Chordata > Actinopteri > Acipenseriformes > Polyodontidae > Polyodon > Polyodon spathula. The sequence continues at coordinate 78,505,384 of NC_054534.1, forward strand.
CACACCAAGTTGAGTTGCCTTCACCTGTGTTAAATTGTAGTGATTCACATGATTTCAGGATAAATTCAGCAGTTCCTGTAGGTTCCCTCTTCTGGGTAGTGCATTTCAAAGCAAAGACTCAACCATGAGCACCAAGGTGCTTTCAAAAGAACTCTGGGACAAAGTTGTTGAAAGGCACAGATCAGGGGATAGGTATAAAAAAAAATTAAAGGCCTTGAATATCCCTTGGCGCATGGTCAAGACGATTATTAAGAAGTGGAAGGTGTATGGCACCACCAAGACCCTGCCTAGATCAGGCCGTCCCTAAAACTGGATGACCAAGCACGAAGGAGATTGATCAGAGAGGCTACCAACAGGCCAATGGCAACTTTGCAAGAGCTACAGGCTTTTGTGGCCAAGGCTGGTCAAAGTGTGCATGTGACAACAATATCCTAAGCACTCCATAAATCTGGCCTATATGGTAGGGTGGCAAGAAGGAAGCCATTACACAAGAAAGCCCACCTTGATTCGTGTTTGTATTATGCAGAAAAACACTCAGGAGATTCTGTAGCCATGTGGCAAACATTTTTGTGGTCTAATGAAACTAATTGAACTTTTTGGCCCAAATGCAAAGTGTTATGTTTGGCGCAAACCCAAAACAGCACGTCACCAAAAGAACACCATTCCTACTGAAGCATGATGGTGGCAACATCATGTTATGGGGATATTTCTCATCAGCAGGGACTGGGGCACTTGTCAGGATAGAAGTGAAAATGAATGGAGCAAAGTACAGAGAACTTGAGGAAAACCTGCTGCCCTCTGCGAGAAAGCTGAAACTGGGACAGAAGTTCACATTTCAGCATGGCAATGACTCAAAGCTACACTGGAGTGGTTAAGGAACAAAAGGTAAATGTCCTTGAGTGGCCCAGTCAGAGCTCTGACCTAAATCCAATCGAAAATTTGTGGCATGACTTGAAGATTGCTGTCCATCAACGCTCCCCAAGGAACCTGACAGAGCTTGAATACTTTTGTAAAGAAGAATGGTCAAATATTGCCAAATCTAGGTGTGCAAAGTTGGTAGAGACCTATCCCAACAGATTCACAGCTGTAATTGCTGCCAAAGGTGCTTCCTCCAAGTATTAACTCAGGGGGGTGGAGACTTATCCAATTATGATCTTTCAGTTTTATATTTTTAATATATATATATTTTTTCTCAATAAAACATTTTTTCCCCTTAACAGTGTGGCGTACGGTATGTACATAAGTGGAAAAATATCCTCATTTAAATGCATGAAACGGAGGTACTGACACAACAAAATGTGAAAAAAGTTCAAGGGGGTGTAGACTTTCTATAGGCACTGTATGTGGCTTGCTTTGTTTATTGGGTCTTGAGTGTGACTCATGAGCTGAGCACATGTGGTGTTAGTTAAGTTTGAAAGCTGTTGAGATGGTCTTTTATCAGAATGTATACTGGGCAAGACAGGGAGAGTTTTAGAGTGGTAGCAGGTAAGCAAACACTGTGCAGGTGTGTCACAGATTGTGTTTTCTTGGGTCTCATGGCTGTTTATGTACTTAATAATATGTGATAATGACTGGGCACATTGAGTTGCCAAGGAGAAAGCAATCTTCTGAGTGGATAACATCTGAGACAGATTATATAGTTATATCTATTACATTACAAAGATTTTGATCTTCAGTTATTAAAGTCCTGAATTTCAACAGAAAAAAGTTAGTTATGTGACACTTTTGCTTGGACTGAAACAGAATGAGTCATTTGGCTCACCGTCAAGCTGCTGTCGCAATGTTCCCTTTATGACGTTTGTTTATCCAATCTGTTGTGTTATCGCAGGATCTGTAATCTTAATATACGTAAATGGCAGAAAGATTCCAAGGGTAATATATACTGTATACACGTGCACTGAAACACTGAGGTAAGACCTCTTTGTAAAATTCTTGGAGCCGGTGCCCTTGTCAGAGAGGTGTAATCACAAACAATGTGCAAGATTGCATGGTGAAGAGACAACCATGGCAGCCAACAACCTTGGCATGATGCTATACAGCAGAATTAAATCATGTGTCTGTGACTATTTCAAGAGCAATTCCTTGACCCAGTTCTAAGTAGCTATGTAATTATATTGGTGAATGATGGACCACATCATTCTCATTCAAACTTTGTATTACTCTGAGCAGTTATCACTTAATGGAATGATGAACAAACAAATTGAGTATTGACATCTGTGCAACTAGTGTTTCCTTCTACAGCATTTTTTGCCTCTTTCCACTGCATGTATGAACTTGTCAGTCACTCACTATATACTGTACTGGTACTGTGAACTTATAATGATCACTCAAGGGAACACAGTGCTCTAGTATACCTATGATTTAACATAGAACTTGTAGAAGAATGGGCATTTAGAACATCAGTAAACTAGTTCAGAAAGCTCTTGTTAGATTATTCTAGTTTTTCACCGTGTGTTACATTTGTTGCTACAGATGACCTAATAGACATACATCTGATAAGAACTGGAAAAAAATACTTCCATAATCATAATTGTGTTGATATAATTCTGCTAGTACTGGAAACTGAAAAATATCCAATGTGGCATATTTTAAGGGTCATGATGCCACCAAGTGGACAAAAATCTCATGATACACAGAATTCAGCACAAGTAACATTCCGGAAATTGCAAATGCCTATCAAATACTCATCAAATCATTGCATTGATTTATGAAAGCAAAAATATAAGAACACATTAATTCCTTAAACTGGGAGCAATACTATAAAAACATTTAAGGTTATCCACATGCATGCTGTTAAACAAACAGTACTTCTAAAATACAGAATAGGGTTCCACATTTATTGTGAACATAATCTGATTGCCTTGCTGGTATATGAAAATATGTTGAGTGATGTACTTCTGATACAGATTCTGACCCCTGCAATTGAGATATGGTTATAAGTTCTTTAAATGGTTGGGCCTGATTCTTTTGTAGAGGCTGGGACTCCCACTTGGGGAGTATGTAGTCACCAGTTCATGTCCAGTCAACCTGCTCTTTATGCCCACCTAGCCTCATTACACTTCATTTTCACTTATGGTTTCCAGATGAAAATGTAGAAACCACAAAGAATCATGTATTTGGAAGATTAATCTCAGGCTTAGATCCAACTGGTGCAGATAAAAAACACATTTTATTTAACACAAACCATTACAGCATTGCATATATGTTACCCTTCGCTTACTCAGCGTGGAAAGTTGTGCCCAGTCCAACTAGCATCATTATGTTAACACTTTTTCAAAATCCTTCCAATCAGTTCCTAAAATGAATCCATTCATAATTGTTATGTGGAATGGAAAAGTAATCATTAAGTTATTCTTCAAAAGAATATAGAACAGTCCCAGAGGAAGTTAAATTCAGATGTAAGCTCTTCCACAGGCACAGCATCATTTACTGAACAATAGCCAGAGAGGAAACCTGTAAGTTTGTTACTAAAAACTGTAAGTGCACTCAAAACAATGCCAAGATACATAGGAAAGGACCATCAATTTGTATGTTTTCTATTTTGCTAGTCAATATAACCATATACAACAATAATAAAGAACAAAACATGCAAGTTGTAGTTTTGATCTAGACTCATAAATCCTGGAAATAGGATAATATGTCCTGGTTTTTCATAGTTTTTAGATGAAATATAGCTGAGAAGCTGATTAGTTATAAGTTGTATCAAAATGGCAAACATACTGTTAGATGTATCCTTATAAATGTTTATTTTCATGGTAACGTATAGAAAAGTATAGCAATGCATAGTAAAAGCAAAGTGAAAGCATGGTGGAGCACTGTCAATCACAAACATGCATAGTAAAATAAAAGTATTGGCATATTTTCTATAGTGAACTACTATATTAAACTTCTATATTAAAGATATATTGTTTATTAAAAAAAAAAAAAAAAAAAAACTAACAAGGCCGAAACAAGAAAGAAAATACCACCCTAAACAACAAGATATTATATTTCAATATATTAGAGAATAAAAATATTAATAAAAATAATGTATGCCCCCAGCCCCAGCTGTCTATGTCACTGTTTAGCAGCAATAACACATACAACTATTTTCTGGCTTCATATAAAAACACAAGAACAACATAAGAAATCTTACAAACGAGAGGAGGCCATTTGGCTCATCTTGCTTGTTTGGTTGTTAGTAGCTTATTGATCCCAGAATCTCATCAAGCAGCTTTTAAAGGATGCCGGGGTGTCAGCTTCAACAATATTACTGGGGAGTTGGTTCCAGATTCCCATGATTCTCTGTGTTTAAAAAGTGCCTCCTATTTTCTGTTCTGAATGCCCCGTTATCTAATCTCCACTACCTTTTAGAATTTTGAATGCTTGAATCAGATCGCCACGTAATCTTCTTTGTTCAAGACTGAATACATTCAATTCTTTTAGCCTGTCTGCATATGACTTGCCTTTTAAACCTGGAATAATTCTGGCCACTCTCCTTTGCACTCTTTCTAGAGCAACAATATCTTTTTTTGTAGCAAGGTGACTATGAATATGTGAAGCTTTTGGTTTTCTTCCAAAATACTGTATATGTATTTGTATGCTGTTGGTATAGTTGTGTTATCATTTACAGTCTATATTAAATAATAGTAGGTACTAAGTACCCTATATTATACACCTAAACATTTTTTTTATTATTTTCAATGAAACGTGCACAATTCAATCAGGAAACCTAAAACCACTGCTGTATCTATAGTTAAATCAGGGTTTAAATCACTAAATAGAAAACATTATTCAGGTCATTTAGTGGGATTCTGTCTTTAATATGTTATCATTGGTTACACCAATATAATATGCAATATACAACATGCTGTAATCGTTACATAATTACAACATTAGGTAATCCAGTCAGTTTAATGTTGTCCGTTGTGAGAGGTCAACAGGCAACCTCTCACTTCAGGAGAGTGAGAGTCCTCTGACAAGTAAACTGTTCATTTTCGCTTTTAAAGCAAAATCTCTTTGTAAATGAGAAACATTTAATGGTTTTCTATATTCATCTATAAATATATCATAATATTTCAGTATATTCCCTGGGAACTGAAAAAAAAAAAAAAAAAAGATTATGGCCAGAATTGATTCTGATGCAATATTAGGTAGTTATTGTATGTCTCAATTTTCTAAAAATAGTTTGTTGTAGGCTGTCAGGCCACTAATCTTTAAACTAATGAACTATGAACTATGACAAGTTTTGTATGATTCTTTGATGTGGCAGTGTGGATGTGTAACTATAATCACTCCCTGATAGATATCTCTCCATATACAGTACATTCTAATGGTGGTGAGAGTTTAAATCAATTTGTTAGAATATGAGAACTTGATATAGCTATGGCCAAAAGTTTTGCATCACCTTATAGAATTAACTAATTTTTCTTCATAAAGTCAGAATGAAATAATGTTAGGTTAACACGAATTACATACCACTTGTAGTTTTCCATATACAGAAAACTGACAACAATATTAAAATTTGATATTTCAAAAATACATTAATATGAAATACTGTACTATTATTATTATTATTATTATTATTATTATTATTATATTATTAATTAAATTATTAATAATAATAATAATTAAATTAATTAGTCATTTAGCAGACGCTTTTATTCAAAGCCACTTACAGAGACTAGGGGGTGCAGATTCTCTTAGAATAGAACCTCGATTTTATGTCTCACCCGAAGATGGAGCACAAGGAGGTTAAGTGACTTGCTCAGGGTCACATACAGTGAGTCAGTGGCTGCTGCAGAGTCACTTCCAAAAGGACCTCTTTTTTTTTTTTTTTAATTCTCATCCGAAGAATGGAGCACAAGGAGGTTAAGTGACTTGTTCAGGGTCACACACAGTGAGTCAGTGGCTGCTGAAGGGATTAGAATCAAAGACCTTTTCTTTAACCTCTGAACCGCCAGCCCTCCTTAATGGCTTCCAGTAGACTTTATTTTTAGTTTATTTATTATGTCTCAATCCTAAAATTCTAGGTGATGCAAAACTTTTGGCCACAAAAGTAGAATCAGTAAAGATTTATTTCAGATGTACATTATGATGTAAAAAAAATCTTGGAAAAACCTGCCTTGTCACTAGCATACAACCATTCATTTTTATTATGGGAGATTTGAAAAAACATTCTAATGTATTATTTTTAAATAGTGTCAATAAACAGCAACTTTACAAAATATGTTGCCCTACTTATCCACTAAGATTAACCATCTCCCACACATGTCATGTGTGAAATGAACGCATGAGGCTGTATAAATCACTGTTAAACTAATTCAACAGTTTCTTTTTCAGATTTTGATGGCTATTCCTGCTAGAGTAGTTCACTAGCCCTCTTATGAACTTATGTTGAAGACATTTGATAATGGGATTTACAGAGATGGAAATAAAATGCCTATTGTATAGCATTTTCACCCATTCCAGGTTTTACTATGAGCTTGTTCCAGTTTATAGGTGACAAGCTTAGGTGTGTTTTATTAAAGTCATAGTAAACCACAATGGGATCAAACTGCTATGTAATGGGAGAATTATTTCCATCCCTGCATTTATGACTTCCTACAACTGTTCACTGAGTTTACAACAGGTGTGGCTGCTTGTGCAGTGGTGGTGTGCACTTCACAATGCGACACTATCAAGCAACTAAAAATGATTAATAGTGTCACATGCAGTTATTTCCAAGATCTCTGATACACTGTTATTATCTTATCATTCAAAAAGTTTAGTGTTCATTAGAAATGTGGATCCTTATGCAGCGATTAGGGTACTCATTCAAACCTGTTCATCCAGTCCATTTCTATTTCAACATTTAAACCGATCGGTACATGTAGCACAAGATATTGGAAGCTTCCCTATTTGTGTGCAATAATCAGGAAACTCAACCAGACAATGCAAAGGTACATTAGCCTGTAAATAAGAGATTGAACATGTTTAAAATAACAATAAAGTCTCTGTTTATCAGTTTTGTAATGAAGCCCTGATTATCATGGTTTACCTTGGTGGTTGACTTCTTCTGTACTGTAGCACCATTGTCTAGGGCTCATGGTTGGCCTTTCAGCCATGGTCAACTACCAGACAGTAATGCTCCTTAGTCACAGTTATATTGCTTAAGTAATATATAGTTATAGATGCAAAGAATCATTCATTGACCATATCATTGCTAGATCCCAATAGCGGTCAATTAAACTTGTTTCCACATTCATCACAGACATTTCCCCAGGCCCTTGTACCACTTTAAATAAAGGCTAGTCATCCATGTAAACAAAATATTACTCTACATTTCATCTAAGAGGAATTATCTAGTATAATAAATAACCAAATTATGCCAACTATAAATGAGAAACTTGACAATAGCTATTGTTAAACTATCAGATCTCATATTTACATAGTTCTATAGCATTAGCAAGATTAGAGCATTAGCAAGCTACGTTTCATGATTAAAGGTCGATTGAAAAGGTAGAACAATAAATACGTAGTAGTTGCAGATGATTATTGATGCCAACATCTCACCCTGTATATTATTTCAGGGTTGTCTGTTTGTACTTAGTTTCAGGTGCCTGTGCAGAGCCAGACTGAAGTGACTGGATTAGTTTCAAAGGATTCCATTTTTTTACATGCTTGTTGTTGTTGGCTTTGGCTTTGCTGGTTGGTGTACCGCTGCTCTGCATAGTAACTGTAATAGGAATCTTTATGATGTGTTTCAGACCAAATAAGGTATACCTTCTATTTTACAAAGAAAGCTTGATTATGAGATATTTTGTGTTGCTAAAACATTTAAGTATTTATTTGATTTTCTCTTACTCATTTACATGTCTATTTACAATTAATTGCAATGCAGACCCTGACCAACTCACATTAGCAAAGAAACCCTTATCAAAACAGAAGAGTAACCAGAGGGTAACTGAGAAAGCTCCAAATGAACAAAGTTTGTTTATTTAATAGCTGAATGCCTTTCAGCACATCTATTTTTCAGAAGTGGGTCCTTTTTTTATATAGCTTAAAATTAACTTGGTTGTAAACTTGTAAGCTTTGAAAAATGATGTAGTGCTGATATACAGTGCCTATAGAAAGTCTACCCCCCCTTTCAAAAGGTTCACCTTTTGTTGCCTTATAGTCTGGAAATAAAATGCATTAAATTTTTTTTTTTTTTTCATTTATCTACACATCCTACCCCACAACTTCCAAGTGAAAAAAAAATATTGTAAAATTAATTAAAAATAAAAACTGAAATAGCTTGGTTGGATAAGTGTCCACCTCCATTGTAATAGCAATCCTAAATTAGCTCAGGTGTAATCAATCGCCTTCAAAATAAAACATCAAGTAGCCTCCACCTGTGTTAAATTGTAGTGACTCACATGATTTCAGGATAAATTCAGCAGTTCATTTAGATTCCCTCTGCTGGGTAGTGCATTTCAAAGCAAAGACTCCGAGGCACTTTCAAAAGAACTCTGGGACAAAGTTGTTGAAAGGCACAGATCAGGGGATGGGTATAAAAAAAAATATGAAAGGCCTTGAATATCCCTTGGAGCACGGTCAAGACGATTTTTAAGAAGTGGATGGTGTATGGCACCGCCAAGACCCTGCCTAGATTACGCCATCCCTCTAAATTGAATGACCGAGCAAGAAGGAGACTGATCAGAGAGGCTACTAAGAGGCCAATGGCAACTTTGCAAGAGATACAGGCTTTTATGGCCAAGACTATTCAAAGTGTGCATGTGACAACAATATCCCAAGCACTCCACAAATCTGGCCTGTATGGTAGGGTTTCAAGAAGGAAGCAATTACTCAAGAAAGCCCACCTTGAATCTTGTTTGAAGTATGCAAAAAAAAAAACACTCAGGAGATTCTGTAGCCATGTGGCAAAAAGTTTTGTGGTCTGATGAAACTAAAATTGAACTTTTTGGCCCAAATGCAAAGCGTTATGTTTGGCGCAAATTCAACACAGCACATCACCCAAAGAACACCATCCCTACTGTGAAGCATGAAGGTGGCAGCATCATGTTATATGGATGTGTGGCAGAGCAAAGCTCTGCTCTTTAGAAATTGGCAGGGATGGGGTTAACTTCCCCTACCTGCCTGGGTTTATTATGTTCAGGTGGCTGGGGTTGATTAGTTGATTAGGTTGATTAACGATCAATCAGCGCCCAGCCACCTGATATAAAAGGAGGCCTCTGCTTCTCATTTGGAGAGGGGGAGCTGAGGAAGCAGGTTGGTGTTTGTTTTGTGGTTTTTGAATTTTCTAAATCCAGTGAAGGCATTGCCCAGCCTGGAAACTTTATTTTTGTGAGTTTTGTTTTTGCTTTATTTGTGTTTGAGTATCTGTTATTTTGCCCTTGTGCACTTTATTTTTGTTTATTTATAATAAAATAGTTATTTTTTTGAACTGCAGTCTGTCTCTGGGCCTCTATCCACTCGCCAGCCTGCCACAGGATGTTTCTCATTGACAGGGACTAGGGCACTTGTCAGGATAGAAGGGAACATGAATGAAGCAAAGTACAGAGAAGTCCTTGAGGAAAACCTGCTGCCCTCTGCAAGAAAGTTGAAACTGGGATGGAAGTTCACCTTTCAGCATGACAATGACCCAAAGCACACAGGCAAAGCTACACTGGAGTGGCTAAGGAACAAAAAGTAAATGTCCTTGAGTGGCCCAGTCAGAGCTCCGACCTAAATCCAATCGAAACTTTGTGGCATGACTTGAAAATTGCTGTCCCCAAGGAACTTGACAGAGCTTAAAATGTTGTGTAAAGAAGAATGGTCAAATATTGCCAAATCTAGTTGTGCAAAGTTGGTATAGAACTATCCCAACAGACTCACAGCAGTAATTGCTGCCAAAGGTGCTTCCACCAAGTATTAACTCAGGGGGGTGGAGACTTAACCAATTATAATCTTTCAGTTTTGTATTTTTAATATATAACTTTTTTCCCCTTAACGGTGTGGAGTATGGTGGGTAGATAAGTGGGAAAAAAATCCTCATTTAAATGTAAAAAACTCTGAGGCAGTGACACAGCAAAATGTGAAAAAAGTTCAAGGGGTTGTAGACTTTCTATAGGCACTGTATATAATCCAGGGCTGGTAATGGAATGAGAAACAAGCAATGTGATTGGTCGAGCAAGGTTCCAGCTGCCCGTATATTGGATGGATATGGACAGTTGGACCCTTGTCACATATTATAAATCACTGTACTTCCTCACAGAATTCCGAGATGTCGTTGTCTTTATTTTTATTCTTCCCATCTGTTCTGTTTAGTGTGTCTGCACTGCCAGTGACAAGGAAAAAAAAATAACTCAATGCCGTCTCAACTCTGCCCCCTGGTGTACAGATGTACTTTCTTTTGCATGTTCCAATAAAATTAATTTACTCATCTTAAATTAGTGTGTAGTTCAAAGTTATAAATGGGACTACTTTATTGGAGTAAGGATATGTAATAAAAAAAAAGAATATTTTTTTGCCCTAAACATGATTTGTGCTTTTGTTTCTTCAAATCCACTGTTTGGCCTGGATTATACATGCAATAAGGTCATTCAAGGGCATCCATATATGTTGAATATATGGACTTCTTGGGGGCTGGAGGCACTCTATTTCTTCTCGTGCCTCACAAGGCCCTTAGGCATCCATATTTTCAATGTGTACGGTCGACCTCAACTCGGAATAACGTATATATATATATATATATATAGATATATATATATATATATATATATATATATATATTCGATATATAACGTTTAAATTAGTGGTGCTTTGCTTCATAAATATCCATGGATAAAAACAGTGTATTGTTATCATTTTTTACAATTCGAGTGGTCTTTTTTTTTTTTTAAATCCCACGATCTCTCAATATGAAAATTATTATCAATATCAAATAATATCAATATCATATCAAAATTGTGATACTGGTGCCTATCACTACTTATAAGTCTTTCTTTACTTATACATCTTTCTAGCCCTCTAAGAGTCTAAAAATAGTTCTGTACCCACCATCTTTACTACACTCATTATACTACAATATTATACTATTCACATCTTTACTAGAACACCCAGACTACTGGGTACAAACAATCTAATGCACCATGGGCCAGGTTCCCAGAAAAGATGATAGACATTAGTGAATAAAAAGCTGAATTTGAGAAGCCACAACCGACTTCTTTTACAGAAAGAAGATGTAATCTTGATATTGAATCAAAGTGTGAAAACAATGCACTGTAAGACACAATCTACCAGAGAAAGCACATCTGAAGGAAAAACGTTATTATTGTTATTAATGTTATTAGCAGGGTTATTATCATAACCCAGGTTCCCTGAAATAGAAATGTATCCATTACACAATGAGTTAACCTATTACACCCGATTCAACTGAACATGTCATGCCATAATTATAACTCATAATTACCTCATGCATGTGCTTCTGAATCCGGCTGAGACGCTGCTGTCAGCACTCTGGTTCCAAATCAGGGTTCTGAGGATCGACGACATTAAGCCTGTAAAACCTTGTGAAGGTGTGAGGCGTTGCCCACACAGCTGCATCATAAATGTCAGACACCGATGCACACTAAAACAACACCAAACAGGTAGCAAGACCCCTGGTGGAATGACCTGCGACCTTCTCTGGAGGAGGCAAGTTGGCTTGCTCGCAAGCAATCATGACTGTCTCCAAAATCTAATTGGACAGCATCTGTTTTGATAGAGCTTGACCTTGGTTCTTAACTCCAAAACATATAAACAGTTGCTCAGATTGCAGTCAAATTCGTGTCCTGTCAATATAATACACTAGTGCCCTAACCAAACAAAATATATGGAGCTGATGCTCCTCATCTGACTGGAATGGTGGAGGATGAAAAGCGTCCAGTTCCTCAGACTAATTGACATGGAAGGTCACTAGGCATTTGGACACAAAGGCCAGTTTTGTACAGAGCATGACCTTAGTCCTAGACTCCGTAAAAAATAAACAAGCTTTTGCCACTGAATATGCCTGCATCTCACGCATCTAGCAGAGATAATGGCAATTAAAAATGCTGCCTTCAGAGACAGGTATTTAAGCTTTGTAGAATGCAAAGGTTCAAAGGGTGGTTTCGTGAGTGCACGCACCACCACATTTAACTGCCACTGAGGAACTTTGTCCTTCAAAGGAGGCCAAAGCCTCTGTGCCCCTTTCAGAAACTGGCCAGGCAGAAAATGAGTACATTTTTACATGGCAAGCCAAGATAGCTGCCAAGTAAATCTTCAGAGTCGAGGGGGACTGTCACAGAGACGGCCGAAGTGGGCGGCGTCAGAACCAGGAAAAGTAATGAAATACACAAAACACAGGACGGATGAAATGAAATGATGAAGACGCCTGTTGGCGCCGGTTTAATACAAAATAAAAGGTTTAACAAACACGAAAAACACAGGACACGGCACTCTACGCCAAAATAAATAGACAAACAAAAACAGACTAAACTTAACAAAACGGTGCACGGACAGACACTGACAAACACGGTGAGCGGATACTTTCTCCTCTTATTATTACTACGACTACTGCTTATTTCCTCCGTCTCCAATCCCGTTCTCCGCTCACCGAACACCCAACCCCAGTATGTGACAACGTGCATCTATATATACTATTGTGCTGGGATTCAATTACCAATTAATTATTCACTTGAATCCCAGCACGTGAATTAATAAAGTGCAATTCCCCGTGCTCACATATTACTACATTTTACTTGCACGTGAAGTGCTGTGCAATCCTCGTGCCTAAATACACATATACATTTTTAAACACTCGTGTTACACAGACCCGTTTATATCCCGTGTACCAATGTCTATACACCAACATTTAAACACACCACACGCAACACATAACAGATAATATACACAGGGGCGGGCACTTTGTTACATATACCCCCTCCTGTGCAAAGCACACATGGCCTCAATGGCCACCTCCCCCCTTAAAAGCCCAAAAGTCCCGCCCAAAGTCCTTGGCCAGGACCAGAGGCTTCCAGGGGCCCACAGGTCGTAATGCTGTCAGCAGGGTAGCATTCTCCTGCCAGGGTAGTCCTAGCAGCGGAAAGGCTGCTTGGGGTGTGGTCTCCTGACCTTCCCCCTCCTTCGGCGCCGGCAGCTCCCCTTGGTGGGGCTTCAACCACCGTTCTTCCTGCAGGGAAGAAACTGCAGAGGGAGCAGGTCTCCGGACCTCCCCCACGATCTCCGGCGGAGAAACTGCTGCTGGGGTTGGCGGTCTCCAGACCTCCTCCCCCTCCTCCGGCAGCGAAACTGCTGCTGGGGTTGGCGGTCTCCAGACCTCCTCCCCCTCCTCCGGCAGCGAAACTGCTGCTGGGGTTGGCGGTCTCCAGACCTCCTCCCCCTCCTCCGGCAGCGAAACTGCTGCTGGGGTTGGCGGTCTCCAGACCTCCTCCCCCTTCTTCGTGGCCGGCAGCTCCCCTTCGTGGGGTTCCGGCCACAGTACTTCCGGCTGTGATGCGGAGCGGCGGGCAACCCCAGGCGATGCAGAGCGGCGGGCAACCCCAGGCGATGCAGAGCGGCGGGCAACCCCAGGCGATGCAGAGGCATCCTTGGGCGAAGCGAGGCTGGCATCCTTGGGCGAAGCGAGGCTGGCATCCTTGGGCGAAGCGAGGCTGGCATCCTTGGGCGAAGCGAGGCTGGCATCCTTGGGCGAAGCGAGGCTGGCAGTCAGGACAAGCTGGGGTGCGGGTGTTGGCCCTCTTTTCGGCCACTGCAGCCGGGAGGTTCTTCCCCGTGCTTCCCTCAGCAGCCTATGCAAGGGCTGCTGAGGACCGCCAGCATCTAGTCCTGGTCCTTGTGGTGCAGGGAGAGGCAGCTCCTGCTCCTCTCCCCCTGATGGAGGTGGAGGCAGAGGAAGCTCCAGCTCCTCTCCTCGTGATGGTGGGGGAAGTGATACCAGCAGGCATTCACCCTCTGCTGGTGGGGAAGTGATACCAGCAGGCATTCACCCTCTGCTGGTGGGGGAAGTGATACCAGCAGGCATTCACCCTCTGCTGGTGGGGGAAGTGATACCAGCAGGCATTCACCCTCTGCTGGTGGGGGAAGTGATACCAGCAGGCATTCACTCTCTGCTGGTGGACAGGGACCCAGCAGGCATTCACCCTCTGCTGGTGGGGGAAGTGATACCAGCAGGCATTCACCCTCTGCTGGTGGGGGAAGTGATACCAGCAGGCATTCACCCTCTGCTGGTGGACAGGGACCCAGCAGGCATTCATCCTCTGCTGGTGGACAGGGACCCAGCAGGCATTCACCCTCTGCTGGTGGCGGAGGCAGAGGCAGCTCCTGCTGCTCTGCTCCTGCCGGTGGAGGTGGCGGAGGCAGAGGCAGCTCCTGCTGCTCTCCCCCTGCCGGTGGAGGTGGCGGAGGCAGAGGCAGCTCCTGCTGCTCTCCCCCTGCCGGTGGAGGTGGCGGAGGCAGAGGCAGCTCCTGCTGCTCTCCCCCTGCCGGTGGAGGTGGCGGAGGCAGAGGCAGCTCCTGCTGCTCTCCCCCTGCCGGTGGAGGTGGCGGAGGCAGAGGCAGCTCCTGCTGCTCTCCCCCTGCCGGTGGAGGTGGCGGAGGCAGAGGCAGCTCCTGCTGCTCTCCCCCTGCCGGTGGAGGTGGCGGAGGCAGAGGCAGCTCCTGCTGCTCTGCGCCTGCCGGTGGAGGTGGCGGAGGCAGAGGCAGCTCCTGCTGCTCTGCGCCTGCCCATGGAGGTGGGAGCGGCGTGTAGTCTCCTGGTGGTGGAGGTGGGAGCGGTGTGTAGTCTCCCCTTGATACAGGGGACTGGTGCGGCTCTCCCTCACTTGCAGGGGACTGGTGCGGCTCTTCCTCCCTTGCAGGAGACTGGTGCGGCTGTGGAGACAGCGGTGGGACCTCTGCCTTCCTCTTCCCCTTTCCCCTTCTCTGCCTCCTCCTCACCTTCCTCTCCTGCGGCAGTTCCTCCTCTCCTTCCTGGTAGGGGCAGCGCACCACCGGGTGCCCAAACTCCCCACAGGCAAGGCACCAGCCCTGGTCCTCCAGACCACCGAGGAACTCCTCCAGGTCCTGGCAGCCATCTCTCCAGTCCCAGCCTTCCATGTTTTATTTTTTTTTTGTTGTTGCTGTGGTTTTTTTTTTTTTTTTTTGACAAAACACCTCTCCTGGTCTGACGCTTGGAGGCGCTGTTATCCCACGCAGGACACCATGTGTCACAGAGACGGCCGAAGTGGGCGGCGTCAGAACCAGGAAAAGTAATGAAATACACAAAACACAGGACGGATGAAATGAAATGATGAAGACGCCTGTTGGCGCCGGTTTAATACAAAATAAAAGGTTTAACAAACACGAAAAACACAGGACACGGCACTCTACGCCAAAATAAATAGACAAACAAAAACAGACTAAACTTAACAAAACGGTGCACGGACAGACACTGACAAACACGGTGAGCGGATACTTTCTCCTCTTATTATTACTACTACTACTGCTTATTTCCTCCGTCTCCAATCCCGTTCTCCGCTCACCGAACACCCAACCCCAGTATGTGACAACGTGCATCTATATATACTATTGTGCTGGGATTCAATTACCAATTAATTATTCACTTGAATCCCAGCACGTGAATTAATAAAGTGCAATTCCCCGTGCTCACATATTACTACATTTTACTTGCACGTGAAGTGCTGTGCAATCCTCGTGCCTAAATACACATATACATTTTTAAACACTCGTGTTACACAGACCCGTTTATATCCCGTGTACCAATGTCTATACACCAACATTTAAACACACCACACGCAACACATAACAGATAATATACACAGGGGCGGGCACTTTGTTACATATACCCCCTCCTGTGCAAAGCACACATGGCCTCAATGGCCACCTCCCCCCTTAAAAGCCCAAAAGTCCCGCCCAAAGTCCTTGGCCAGGACCAGAGGCTTCCAGGGGCCCACAGGTCGTAATGCTGTCAGCAGGGTAGCATTCTCCTGCCAGGGTAGTCCTAGCAGCGGAAAGGCTGCTTGGGGTGTGGTCTCCTGACCTTCCCCCTCCTTCGGCGCCGGCAGCTCCCCTTGGTGGGGCTTCAACCACCGTTCTTCCTGCAGGGAAGAAACTGCAGAGGGAGCAGGTCTCCGGACCTCCCCCACGATCTCCGGCGGAGAAACTGCTGCTGGGGTTGGCGGTCTCCAGACCTCCTCCCCCTCCTCCGGCAGCGAAACTGCTGCTGGGGTTGGCGGTCTCCAGACCTCCTCCCCCTCCTCCGGCAGCGAAACTGCTGCTGGGGTTGGCGGTCTCCAGACCTCCTCCCCCTCCTCCGGCAGCGAAACTGCTGCTGGGGTTGGCGGTCTCCAGACCTCCTCCCCCTTCTTCGTGGCCGGCAGCTCCCCTTCGTGGGGTTCCGGCCACAGTACTTCCGGCTGTGATGCGGAGCGGCGGGCAACCCCAGGCGATGCAGAGCGGCGGGCAACCCCAGGCGATGCAGAGCGGCGGGCAACCCCAGGCGATGCAGAGGCATCCTTGGGCGAAGCGAGGCTGGCATCCTTGGGCGAAGCGAGGCTGGCATCCTTGGGCGAAGCGAGGCTGGCATCCTTGGGCGAAGCGAGGCTGGCATCCTTGGGCGAAGCGAGGCTGGCAGTCAGGACAAGCTGGGGTGCGGGTGTTGGCCCTCTTTTCGGCCACTGCAGCCGGGAGGTTCTTCCCCGTGCTTCCCTCAGCAGCCTATGCAAGGGCTGCTGAGGACCGCCAGCATCTAGTCCTGGCCCTTCTGGTGCAGGGAGAGGCAGCTCCTGCTCCTCTCCCCCTGATGGAGGTGGAGGCAGAGGAAGCTCCAGCTCCTCTCCTCGTGATGGTGGGGGAAGTGATACCAGCAGGCATTCACCCTCTGCTGGTGGGGGAAGTGATACCAGCAGGCATTCACCCTCTGCTGGTAGGGGAAGTGATACCAGCAGGCATTCACCCTCTGCTGGTGGGGGAAGTGATACCAGCAGGCATTCACCCTCTGCTGGTGGGGGAAGTGATACCAGCAGGCATTCACCCTCTGCTGGTGGACAGGGACCCAGCAGGCATTCACCCTCTGCTGGTGGGGGAAGTGATACCAGCAGGCATTCACCCTCTGCTGGTGGGGGAAGTGATACCAGCAGGCATTCACCCTCTGCTGGTGGACAGGGACCCAGCAGGCATTCACCCTCTGCTGGTGGACAGGGACCCAGCAGGCATTCACCCTCTGCTGGTGGCGGAGGCAGAGGCAGCTCCTGCTGCTCTGCTGCCGGTGGAGGTGGCGGAGGCAGAGGCAGCTCCTGCTGCTCTGCTCCTGCCGGTGGAGGTGGCGGAGGCAGAGGCAGCTCCTGCTGCTCTCCCCCTGCCGGTGGAGGTGGCGGAGGCAGAGGCAGCTCCTGCTGCTCTCCCCCTGCCGGTGGAGGTGGCGGAGGCAGAGGCAGCTCCTGCTGCTCTCCCCCTGCCGGTGGAGGTGGCGGAGGCAGAGGCAGCTCCTGCTGCTCTGCTCCTGCCGGTGGAGGTGGCGGAGGCAGAGGCAGCTCCTGCTGCTCTCCCCCTGCCGGTGGAGGTGGCGGAGGCAGAGGCAGCTCCTGCTGCTCTCCCCCTGCCGGTGGAGGTGGCGGAGGCAGAGGCAGCTCCTGCTGCTCTGCGCCTGCCGGTGGAGGTGGCGGAGGCAGAGGCAGCTCCTGCTGCTCTGCGCCTGCCCATGGAGGTAGGAGCGGCGTGTAGTCTCCTGGTGGTGGAGGTGGGAGCGGTGTGTAGTCTCCCCTTGATACAGGGGACTGGTGCGGCTCTCCCTCACTTGCAGGGGACTGGTGCGGCTCTTCCTCCCTTGCAGGAGACTGGTGCGGCTGTGGAGACAGCGGTGGGACCTCTGCCTTCCTCTTCCCCTTTCCCCTTCTCTGCCACCTCCTCACCTTCCTCTCCTGCGGCAGTTCCTCCTCTCCTTCCTGGTAGGGGCAGCGCACCACCGGGTGCCCAAACTCCCCACAGGCAAGGCACCAGCCCTGGTCCTCCAGACCACCGAGGAACTCCTCCAGGTCCTGGCAGCCATCTCTCCAGTCCCAGCCTTCCATGTTTTATTTTTTTTTTTTTTGTTGCTGTGGTTTTTTTTTTTTTTGACAAAACACCTCTCCTGGTCTGACGCTTGGAGGCGCTGTTATCCCACGCAGGACACCATGTGTCACAGAGACGGCCGAAGTGGGCGGCGTCAGAACCAGGAAAAGTAATGAAATACACAAAACACAGGACGGATGAAATGAAATGATGAAGACGCCTGTTGGCGCCGGTTTAATACAAAATAAAAGGTTTAACAAACACGAAAAACACAGGACACGGCACTCTACGCCAAAATAAATAGACAAACAAAAACAGACTAAACTTAACAAAACGGTGCACGGACAGACACTGACAAACACGGTGAGCGGATACTTTCTCCTCTTATTATTACTACGACTACTGCTTATTTCCTCCGTCTCCAATCCCGTTCTCCGCTCACCGAACACCCAACCCCAGTATGTGACAACGTGCATCTATATATACTATTGTGCTGGGATTCAATTACCAATTAATTATTCACTTGAATCCCAGCACGTGAATTAATAAAGTGCAATTCCCCGTGCTCACATATTACTACATTTTACTTGCACGTGAAGTGCTGTGCAATCCTCGTGCCTAAATACACATATACATTTTTAAACACTCGTGTTACACAGACCCGTTTATATCCCGTGTACCAATGTCTATACACCAACATTTAAACACACCACACGCAACACATAACAGATAATATACACAGGGGCGGGCACTTTGTTACAGGGACTTATCCTCATCAAAGAGGTCCTGCAAAAACTGCATAGGGCAAGTCGTGGGATCAACTTGATGTGCTAAACACCAAGTTTGGAACATGCCCCACTTGTATGCGTGCTGAGAGCCCGTTGAAGCAGCTCTTGCATTCTGGAGAGTCTATATGACTCTCTCTGACAAGCCTAATTAGCTGAACCAAAGCCATTCAGGGGCCAGATTCAGAGCTGTAGGCTTGATGGGTTGGGGTCCCAGTGGACGGGTCTGCGATCCTCCTGCAATCAGGTCCAGAAGCCCCTGGAAGGTGACAACCTCCCGTGACATGCTGGGCTGAAACAGCCTCTGGAACCTGTGGAGCCTCTGGATTCTGTCCCTGACAGAGTGGTAACCATGCTGCTTGAGTTCAAGCAGGTTCCCAGGTAGATGGGAGTCTGGGACGGTACCAGCTGGCTTTCTGACAAGTTCACCATCAGACACCAGTTCTGTGTGCACTACTGCCTGCGCTGGAGACACATATGAGCCCATCATCCAGGTAGTTGAGTATTCTGATGCTTTGTAGTCACAGAGGGGCCAGAATAGCCTCTATGCACTTCGAAAAGGTGCGAGGGGCTAGAGAAAGGCCGAACAGCAGAATACAGAACTTGTAAGAAGTCCGTTGAAAGAACTGCAAATATTTGGCCGGGTCTTATCGGGACATGGAAGTAGTCGTCTTTTAGATCCACTGTAGTGAACCAGTCGTCCGGTCTGACAGACCGCAATAGCTGTTTCATCGTCAGTATCTTGAACTTCCTGCGCCTCAAGGACAGATTGAGCTGTCTGAGGTCTAGAATGGGCCATAGGCTACCATCCCTTTTCAGCACCAGGAAGTACCTGGAATAAAAACCTGACTCCAGGATATCCCTTCTTTGTAACAGGGTCTTCAACTCTTGGAACACATTGAGTGCATTTTGAGGATTGGAGACAGAAGTCATAACGACTCCCTAAAAGGGGGGAGGGCCCTGTTTGAACTGGAGCAAGTAACCAAGCTGTACTGTGGTGAGTACCTAGATATCCGTGGTGTTTAATCACCATTAATCCAGTTGGCTCCTTGAATAAGGGCCCTGGAATTGTGGCAGCAAACCCCTAGGGCTGCTGCTGAGCCGCTGGTGGTTTCGCTGTTGTTTTTTGAGCATAAAGTGTTCAGTGTTATTGTTGGTGGTGCCCCCTCTCTGTTTGGCTGTCCCTATGTTGGGGAGCACCCTGACCTGCAGGTACTGCCAGCCGCTGAGTCTGGGGGTGCTGAGCCTAAGGATGCCAAGGTGCCGTTTGCTTCCTGGTTTGAGGAGCCGTTCTGGGCAGTAAGGGAACCAGCTCTTTGGTGGATTCACATGCTTTCTAGGAGCTCAGCAGAAGTTTGTCCACCGCTGGGCCGAGCGTATGGCCTGGTGTGACTGGGGCATCCAAAAGGGAGGACTTGTCCCAATCAGGCACTCGTATCTAGGAGAGCCAAAGCTGCCATCGAGCAGCTATCAGTGCTGCAAACCCTCGGTCAAGAGAATGTCCATTGTATTTGGACAGCTGCAACAGATGGTCAGTTATCAGGTTCAGCTCCTCTAGCGTCTGCTGGGGGGGGGGTTGTGATTCACTGATAACCACTGTACAAGCGTCGACTGGTAAGCACCAGGATGCTTGTGTTAATACTCAGCCGGGTAGCTAGAGCTTCTGCCATATAGGCCTTTTTTAACATCACCTCTGTGACCTTTCACTGTTTGTTCGGACTTCCAGATGTGTGCCTTGTACAAGGGAGCCAATGGATGCTGCGAAAGGAGGAAAGTGGCCAAGCCCCAACTCCTCCATGTCGTGAACCTGATATAACAAGTCAGCAGCCCTGGGGATGGCCAAGGCCATCATGGGGTGTCCACAACTTGATTGGACCTCATGCAGAAAGTCCGGGTGGACAGGGGGCATTGAAGTTCTTCTAGAGAGCGGAGGGCCTGTCAAAAGCAGAGCGCTTTGGCTCAGACTCCTTAGGCCATGGCGCTTCCAGTGTTGTGGTGGCTCTTTTCAATAAAGCTGTGACCCCTTAGAGGAGAGGCATTAGTGGCTCATCCACCTCCAGCTCCTCCAGTTGAGGTTCCTTTAGCTCCTCAGGAGTTCCTGAGGCAGTGAGGGACATGGAGTCATCCTGCACGCACTCTTGCACTGCAACAACCGCTTGCACCACAGGGGGAACAGGGGCAGTTTGTTCCAGGCGTATCTAAGCCAATTCCTTTGAGATCTGACTCTGGGCTGAGATGGCTTCCCACATGCAATCCATCTTGGTCTTAATGGCCAGGTCACTCAAGGAATGGCAGCAGCTAGCTTTCCTATGCCTCAAGGGGAGGGGGAAGAAGAGGATGAGGTCGATGCCTCTGTGCTGTTATTTTCTGACTGGAACATGATCCGCCGGCGGCAGTGCCACACTCCACAGTGAGGGAGACATATCCTTCTGAGAGGAGGTCAAGGGAGCAGGTTCTGCAAAAAGCTTGTGCCTGCACTCAACCAAACAACTAGTGAGCACTGCACATGCCTCACAAAAGGAGTGATGCTGGAATGCCTGCTGAGCATGCTCAGCTTCAAGTCACCACACACATTGATCGCGCTTATCCTCTGAAGGGATAATCTTTTTGAAAGTTGAGCAAGAATGGAACCCAGACATCGTTGCTGCAAGAATGCTGTAATACACATGGGTTGTAAAATGGTACGGGGCACAGTACTGAATAAGGTACGATATACAGTGCGATACAGCATGGTACGCATGGTACAGTGTCCTACAGTGCATGGTATAACACGGTGCGGGAGTACCGTACAGTATGCATGATATGGTACGTTCCACGGGGCACAGTACAGTATGGTATGGTACGTTGTACAAGAGCACTGTACAGTACATTATGATGCATGGTGCAACACAGTGCAGGAGCACGGTACAGTATGGTGCACGGGGCACGGTATGGTGTGGTATGGTGTATGGTGCAGTTTGAGTACTGGCACGGTTGATACTGGCAGGGCCTAAGCAAACTGTGCATGACCAAGGCAGCAACACAGCGATGCAATGCAAGAATTTGAGAGCACCTACTTACAGCTATCTCCCACTGACAAGCCTTCACAAAGCAGTGCCGAAGCTGCCCACTATTGTGACATAGGCAGCAGAGAAAAGCTCTCTTAACTTCTGGATAACAGCCCACAAGTTGGTCTGTGCAGGTTGAGAGCTAACAAATTGTGCCTGTCCAGGAGTACTGGCTTGCAAGCAAGTCTAAGCCCAGACTGCTGCAATTGCTAAACAATGAGCCGCGCGCACAGCACCTGGAATAAAAAAGCGAGAAACACAAATACAGCAGTTGCAACCACAATATATATTTCAAAGTTTAAATTCACAATATGCTTGTAAAAAAAATAAGACTAATAAAACTCCAGCCAGATTTAAGGTAGAAGAGAGATAATAAATATTAATAATACTGTGTCACTGATCTGCGGAGTGCAAGAGCAGGCAAGCCCACCACTGCGGCTGGCCAGAAGGCCGCGAAAAGAGACTCACGGTAAAAATCACAATGAAATTATTTAATTATTTAAATTATTTAAATTATTGGCCATCCTGCACACAGTTTTGTCTCCTTTGGGGGCGGAGACAGGCATGCTGACGTTGCGGGCGCAAGACGCAGCTTTGGTAGACGTGTTCAGTTGAATCGAGTGTAATAGGTTAACACATTGTGTAATGGATTCATTTCATACTTGAAAGGGAACTTGAAGTTCTTAAGCTGCCTGATCTTTTTTCAGGATTTGAGATTCTTAGCCCTGTGAACTGCTTCGCTCTAGCTCTGTGACCATTGCAATGGTATCTCAATGATCAGTGTAATTATTTGGCTCAGTTTACTAATAAGTTATTCCTTAGCACTCCGTTTGTTGAACTCAGGTAAAAAGTATTAAACTAAGTCCAGTGCCCGGTGGACACCATTGTGAACAAGAGTTTTTAACAAACATTACAGACCAGAATGACACCTTCTACTGCAAACATTGCAGCAATGATAGAATAGCAGTGACTGAATATCAAATAACACCACACAGTAACAGTAGGTGAAATAAAAGCCTAAAAATATAATGCTATGAAGTTAACAAAGTGCACAGTGGGGCTTAGAAAATACTTTCATAACCACAGTAAAAGCAATTAATACATCATAAGAAAGATTTAATCAAAGTTTATTAGTGTTTTAATCAGTGTATTTTATTATGACATAAACCTGCAGTCATTCCTTGATTATAAGTGATTAATTAGGGTCAGTGATCTAATATGAAGAAAACAAAGTACATATGTGGCCATTAAGCATGTTAATGTCACAAGATACAATAAACACTGGCACAATGAATACATTAATATACATCACGAGATAATATATAGTTCTACCTGTGCTTTAGGAAAACCAGATAGATTTAACATATCTGTAAAACATTACATTATATTAAATATAATGTAACATAATTATACACTGCTCCCCTTTATAACGCTGTAGTCGGGAGACATAAAAGAGACTGTGCTATTTGTGTTCCGCCTTATAACGTCAATATTAGTGTTAGTGTAATGGCATCATGGGGCAAATGGGAGCCATGACTGTACCACTTTATAACCTCTTCCATAGTATTAGGACTGAAGTCATTGTATTTTGTATCTTGCTCTTAATTGTGCTGTAATTATGTATACTGTATTGTACTATGTATTTTTTGTATACAACTGTAAGTCACCCTGAGTAAGGGCATCTGCTAAGAAATAAATAATAATAGGGAGCACTGTATTTTCATTAATTTAAGTGGCATACATGTTTGCATTCTAATAAAAAATGGCTTTCAGTCACAATGTAACAGTAATTAGCTTTTATTTATATACCACTTTCCTCACAAGTCAGGTAATGAGTCTCTTAATGCTGTTATTCTTATATGGTTTACCATTTCAGGTTTTTATTTCAATAAAAACTGGATAAGAAATCATTTTATTAGCAGCCAAACTGTTTCTTTTTGTTTAGATTGCAGCGATAGGAGTTCCACAGTGGTATAACAGTGTGTGGAAAACAACTGATAATCATACATCATGTATTATTATGGTTATATTAAAATATACTTCAGAAAGTACAATGGTTGTTTTTTCTGGACCTTATTTTCTGAAGTTGCAGAGGTAAACAGTATAGTTTTGCTATTTGGTGATGCAGTGTATCACACAATTAAACTGTCTGGGTGTGTTCACCGGTAAAAATCTCAAGTAAAACTAACATTGTGCATTTTACAGCTGAGTTCTTGAGATAATAAAACATATATAAACTAACTAACAGCATTGTTTGTGTTCCATAGTCTCCTAAAAACAAAATAAAACTAGAGAAACACAAAAGACACGTGCTTCCGTCCTTATAGCAGTGCAGTACTTTCACTTTGATTGTAAATTAGTTTACAGAGACAGCTTTGTAAATAGTCAACTCAAAATATTTTAAGATTTCTGTGTAATAATAAGGACAAGAATGTGACATGAATGCAGTTATTCTTACAATTAAATATCAGTTTAGGATTCAAGGATTCAAAAAAAATAATAAAAAAACACGTCTCCCAGTCCTTACAACACAGGGTCCTAATATTTGATCACATATTTTTTATTTGGATTCATACTCACTGTCCTTAACATATACCATAAAGAACACATTATCACAGGAATAACAAACAGAAAAAAAACACAGATAATTATTACAGTAAGATGAACTCCATGCATTGTTCCCCGAAATACAGATCGCTGCGAAGGCCAATGGTTGAATGCTACCAATGACTAATACACACAGTCCATCTTAATGCCGTTACATTATTATAATTCTACAATCAAATGGAACACTTTTACAGAACGTAGTTAAAACACAGATGCTGCACATTTTACACACATTTATTATAATAACTTTTCTTATGAAGTGTATGATATATGTTTAGAAATTCAGAGTCTGCGACATCATTTTCCACCATTCCATTAACTCTTCCTTTTCCTCTTCTTTTCGCTCAGTCAGAGACTCCAACTCGAAATCCACCTAATGGAAAAAAGGAAAACACCTCCATGAATTAACTGGTTTCCTGAGTGACAATCAGGTTAATTCCCTCGTCCGCTGGGTAATCTAGCTTCTGCCACTATAGATTGTGAATTATGATGAATTATAGCCAGTTTCAACGGAACACAATTCTGGGTTTTATCAACAATAGCCCACCCCCCAAGGTTTTCACTCCAACCTGAAATCTTGATGCATTTAAATGGGATTTTTTTCCCTTTGATTTACACAACATACTCAACACTTTCAATGTGTGAAAAAAATGGAAGAAAAAACATTTCTGAAAAAAAAGCCACCCCCTGTAAAATCCCAACCAATTGCCTTCAGAATTTGTTAAAAAGTCCATCTGTGTGCATGTGGGAGATTTCAGATTAAATACACCTGTCTCTGTAAGGTCCCAAGATTCTAGTGGCAAAGATCCGATGAAGACCAAGGAGCTTTCAAAACAACTCTGGGATAAAGTTGTGGAAAGGAACTCAAATGCATAAAAGGATTTCAAAAGGCACTGAATATGTCTGGAGCACAAACCCAATCAAGAAGTGGAACATCACCCACCAAACAGAATCTGCTTAGAGCAGGCCGAGAGCAGCCGGATAAGAAGGGCATTGGTGAGAAGCCACCAAGAGACCAATGGCAACTCTGAAAGACCTACAGCGTTCCATGGCTGAGATGGGAGAAAATGTCCATGTATTAACAATAGCTGAGGTACTCCATAAATCTGGCTTGTATGGAAAAGTGTCAAGAAGGTAGCCATTTCTGAAAAAAGCCCATGCTTGTGTGGGTAGACGGAAAAGATTCTGTGGTCCGATGAAACAATTGAAACATTGAATTATTTGGCCTAAATGCAAATCCTGGTGCAAAAAGGCATGCACAAACCTGAAACAATTTGGCAAACGTGAAGCGTTATGTGGCACAAACCCAACACAGGAAAACCTGCTTCAGTCTACAAAAGACTTGTCAGAGTAGAGAGCTACACGCAAATCCTTGCGGAAAACCTGCTTCTGTCTACAAAAGACATAAGACTGGGGCCAAGATTCACCTTTCAGCAGGACAATGATCCCAAGCACACGGCCAAAGCAACACTACAGGGGCTTAAAAACAAGAAAGTGAGTGTCCAAGAGTGGCCCAGTCAAAGCCCAGACTTGAATCCGATTGAGAATCTGTGGCAAGACTTGAAGACTGCTGTCCACCAACAATCCCCATCCAACCTGACAGAGCTTGAACAATTTTGCCAAGAAAAATGGGCTAATATTGCACGATTCAGATGTGCAAACCTGGTAGAGACTTACCCCAAAAGACTCACAGCTGTAATTGCTGCCAAAGGTGGTTCTACCAAGTATTGACTCAGGGGGGTGAATACTTATCTAACCAAGACATTTCAGTTTTTTTTTTTTTTTTTTTTGTCCCACCCATTAACTGTTTCACAATAAAAATTATCTTGCCTCTTCAAAGTGTTGTAGGTTGTGTAAATCAAAGGAAAAAAAAAAAATCTATTTAAATGAGATGACTCAAATACAAACACTTACTATAGTAAAATAGTATTACATTATTATTATTATTATTATTATTATTATTATTATTATTATTATTATTATTATTAGTATGTTAGTTGGGTCAATAGTATGTGCAAATGAAAATGGTTGGGTAATTTTAATGGAGATAATTTCAATAGACACAAATACCGACAAGAACTAAGGCAGTCAGAGACAGGTGAACAGAAACTGTTCATTATTCTTTTAAAAAGTGACATCAGGTATTCAATCGAATAAACAATGAAAAGAGGAAGATTCTTGTTATTCCAGTTGCTTACAAAAGCAATTGACTTATGTGATGAAGCACGCACATACCACACATATTCCTTACGCAATGAGAAGTGCGTGTCTAAAACATCGTACAACTTTAAAAAGAGGGGGATGGGAGGGATAAATTGCCTTCTCGCGCTAAAAAGCCATAAAATTGGGTTTTCCTTTGCTTTTCCAAAAACTATACCTTATGGTAACAAAAGTTCAGCAGTGAAAATTCTGTTTGAGACGTAACCTTGCGCAACTTTCCGCTATAACTAAAGGCCGTACCAAGCGATCCTTTATTAATTGCTGGATCTGCAGGAAGTAGCCCTGGCAAGATTCTGTGACCAAATAGGAAAAAATAAGCATAATGTACAAGGGCTGTAGAGACCTCTTTATTTTTTTATTTTTTTATGTGACACCATTTATTCTACATTTCAGATTATTGCCTTTGACAAAATACTGATGCTACTACATTTATTTTTTACCCTTTGAAATAAATACATAAATAATGTAGCCCTTTGCAAAGCATATTACACTTCTTTTATCTCCGTGATTGGTCATCGGAGAGCTGATCGATTTAAGCCTAGACTTTGCTGTCCCTTAGCACTAAGATGTCAATCATTACACACTAGACTTAAGTAGCATCTATCATGGGTACCTACCGAGGTACAAGTTATGTTTGTACCCCAAAATGTATTAAATTAGCTACCGACAACACCAGGCTGGAGCAACTACCTATAACGCTGAAGTAAAAAAAAAAAAAAAAAAAAAAAAAAACGCTGTTGGTTCCACGAATTTGTTCAGATATGGGGCTTAACATCAGCTTGATTTAATGAAGTCCCAGGTGGATCTGCTTAGATATGTGTTGAACTCGTATGGACTACCTATATATATATATGTATATATACAGGCTGGCTGTAATATGGGTTCATGACCCTTTAAAAATTTGACCCAGAGAAGAACTTTGTTTTTAGCGCTTATGCACACTTTAATTCAAAATAAAAAAACAAACAAACAAAACCCTAGATCCCTCTGAGCACTTACTAAACATATGCAGGTCCCTGATTAACGCGCAGGACAGCTAAATTGTTTATCTGACATATAAAACCAAAACAAAACACCAATACAAATTATTATAAAACCAAGACGTAAGTTTTACACAGACTTTACGACTTCCAGTCAGGCTCTTCACTCCACAGCAACAGCTAGCCCTCTCTTATGGAATATTGCTTTATTTGTTTTTATTATTTGGGTAACGATATGTTACGATATGTACAATATGGCTGAAAGAAAACTACATGGAAACCCACACTACCCGAAAAATACTACCAAAAGAGCGAGAGAAATAGGTGGCAATTTTTCATTTTCCATGCAAACTGCCCTATTGCTTACCTTTACTGCTGGGCTATAAGGAACTGCCACTTTTTTAATCACAGTGAGGTAGCCTGGGGCAGTGGCAGATATTTTGTAGTTACCAGGAGCCAGAATCCTCCAGTAATCACCATCCTTGCCTGTGATAGAAAACGCAAGGTAAGTATCAACAATGTTATAAAACAAATGACCTGCAACCAGTGTTGCAGATCAACACAGACTGGAAGGTGTATTGTGACTAACATAGCACCTATCCATTGTTTTATAAATAACACATATTTTTTTAGCATATACTGCATATATACTGAGCATCAAAAGAAATGTATCACTTATATTTGAGCATCAAAAGAAACGTATCACTTATATTTGGATAAAATTAACTAGATGTGATCGAAAAATTACAAATTCTGTTTTAGAGCAGGTGCAGTGACTTTTTATTGTGCTGATTAACAACTGACATCACGAAGATGCTGCAAAATGATCTGTCGATCTTGGGCAGGTGTTGCGACTCTTGGACTCCCAGTTCGTGGCTTGTCATTGACAGCGTGTATCTTGTTATACCATCTCGCCAGATTTGAAATTGCTGGCTGTGAGCACCCAAGAAGGCGAGCCACAGTACGCTGCCCTAGTTCTGCCTCCAACCTTTTTCTGTGATTGTCTTTTTTATTCAAGCTTGAAATTTAACACCTGAAATCACTGCATATCCAGTGTCCAATAAACTGTCTCGCTAATTAGCTGATTAAGTGCATATGCTTCAGTCATAGTCACTCAAGCATGTCATGGTCAAGGATGAATGATTAAGTGATTAAAAAGAAACCAAAAACATTTCGTCAATGTCCATCTTTTCTATACCTTATTTTTTTTTCCCCGAAAATAAATGTGTTATAATAGTGATAGGTTCCTTTTGATACTCAGTATATAATATCAGAACTAATGTCAGGACTTCTGTATAAAACAAAAGAAACTGTTCAGTAACATATATTATGATGTCTGTCTTTACTTGACCTTCAGGTGGCAGCAATGAACAACTTGTTAGTTATTACTTGTTGACATTACACAGTCTGTTTTAATATTCTAATATACGGTATACCAAGAAGTTTTCCCTGAAACACAATGGGCATATTCACAGTATAAAAAATGAAAACTCAAGGCAATTTCTTCCCTACAGCTGCAGATTGTCCTGATTTTCATGACACAATGGCACTTTTATAGAGCAATGTGATGTGTGACTCAGGTACCTGAAGTGATATCATGGTTTAATCCCTCCACAGATATGCTAGTATTGGAAATGGGGATTCCTTGCAGGTCTCGGACAAACCCTTTTACACCTCGATGGATCTGAGGGAAGAAAATAATTGCATTAGAACTGCATTGTAGTAAGCTACACATTTTTATACAGATACACAATTTATACAGATACACATATATTTAAAAAAAAAAAGTCATTATTTACAGTCACCCCACCACTTTGTAGTGGGTTCATATGAATTATTTATTATTCAAAATCCTTTCGTTTTTAACAACTATACCAGCATTATCAGGATTAAAATACAACACACTGTTCACTATGGGTGTACTATGCACTATTACTATGTACTCTTTGCAGTGTTTCTGCAGTATGATGACTGTTTAAGCATAGCTGTCCAGATATATGGATAATACAAGACAAGAGAATTTTTAAGTATGTGTCTATTCACGTGTCGTTGATCCTAGGATTTAGTCAACAGCATGAATTCCAAACAAATAGATGGATGTGAAGACACATTTTGGCACTATCTTTAGTATGTGAAGGCTACTTTGACATAAAGAATGGGATGCTTCCATTTTTAAGAAATAGAGTAATATCTGTAACCTATCCTAGTATTCTGGCCTAACTCTGTCTATATGGATAAAACAGTTGTGTCTTATTACATAACAGTCACCAAACTGGTGCCAAACTCTTGCCTGCTCAATATAATTGACAAGGGAGTTCTTGTTTTGGTCCCAATAGCTCTTCAGAGTGTCCTCTGCTGGGAATTTGTCACAGCTCAACTCCACTGTGATCTCAAAACAGTTGCTGCTCAGGTAGTTGAAATCCTGCATTCCTGAACAAGGAAAGAAGTACACGTTACAACCTTTCAATGTCAATTACATTACAAGCTTGAATACCCTGCTTCCAAATACTTGTCTACTGTCAACATTACCATTCTGCTATGGATACTCTACTCTGCATAACTTCTTATCAGGTAAACTAAAGTCATCTGAAAATTATACAGACTATTACTGTTTACCAACATTTGCTACAGCTTTGTAAACTACATAAGGTATGCACATTAATAATGTGCAGGAAAACAGGTAACAAGGTATTTGAATTCAGTTTATCTAGGCTTGCTACTTTTCGATTTTAATCGGTAAAGCTCATTAAAGGTCGAATTCCCCAAAAATATGAGTTCCACTGAAATAAATTTACACAGGATAAATGTCGGTAAAACCACTCGCTATTTTTTATTTTCTTACCAAAGATAATAATTTTGAAATCATCTCTAGTTTGTGCAGTTGTTATACTTGCTGTCTGTCCCGTCTCTGTTCCGCTGTGAATGGCTAGGGGTCACTTAGTAGGCTACTGTAGTTTCACTGTCAGTCATTCCATCCTGTTCTGACAGATTTCGTTAACTGAAGCAGTGCTAGAATGCTTTAATTCATTTAAATGACTGTCAATCTTCAAGACCTGCACTGACTGTGCACTTTCATTTGCAAGTTATAGCGCTTGTCATTCACAGCACCTATTTTGAAATTAGTGGGTTACGGTGTAGGAAAACTTTTGCTATAGGTATATACAGTGACAGTTACTGGTTTGATTTGAAAATGGGGCGCAAGAGGAAAACACTTAATCAGTATTGTGCACAATACCCTGACTGAGAGCTGAAGTCTCCATGGCAGAATGAAGTGGGCCTGTCTGCCTTCCCTTGCAGTGAGTCAAACAAACGTTATTTCAGTTAGAATGTTGGTAACCATGGTTTTGTTGCATACTGAATATGATAAAAGGGTTTAGCTAAATGAGGCGCTTCTCAATGGCATAAAAAGTCTGGTTGTTTTAAAGCATAAAGGTCGATTTCACACGTTCTCTGCTTGAATTGAAAAATAAATTAAAAAAAACCTGGCAAATTCTTTTTAAAATAAGCATCGATATTAATCGTTGATTTGGCAAAAAAATAAAAATAAAATAGTAGCAAGCCTATATATATATATATATATATATATATATATATATATATATATATATATATATATATATATATATATATATATATAGTACACAACACTAGTTTAATGGTCTGATGTTTCGAGTGGTGTTATCTTTCCTGTACAATAGCAGCCTACAGTTTTGACTCACCTCCAGGGACACTGTACCAAGCCCCTCCATTGGTAATTCCATCCACAAAGCTGCTGTCGTCGTCATTCTTGCGGCATGGTGGTCTGTTGGGGTCAGACATGATTGGATTGAGGCTTGAGTAAGCCTGGGCTATGCTCTTGAAGGTGGCATCATCAGGACAGGCACTGTATTCATGAGTGGAGCCTGTCAAAACAAAGCAGGGTTTTCCTACTCTGCATGGGGGCAAACAATTCACTCATAGCTGTTCTGCAGTCTCCCTGTTTACATCACTAACCCAAGTAGCATACATGGAAATTGAAAATAAGTAAGATAGGATAGTTCATCAAGTTGCATCATCACGCACTGACAGTGAAATGAAATACATTGGTGGTGTCCCACCCATGGGAACAACTTGCTTCTCATGGTGCCGTGGTTTAACACACCACATACCACCTTGCTGTCAAAAAAACTACAACTTTCTGAATAGCCTTGCTTTTTTTTTTTTAACACCCTGACCTTCCAAAGCATATCAAAAACACAAAAAAACAATTGTGCACTCTTAAAATAATGTATTTAGTATCAGTCTACAGTATAATGCCTATCAGCTGAAAATAATAATAGTGTGTCAATACATTTTCTTGTTTATTTGCATTAAATGGGTCAGATTACTGTTCCACACAAAGATACACCATAAACTGTGTAGAACATAAATCCCTTCTTGAGATCACGCTCACCGTTAAGGTCGATCCTTTCAATTTGGTAGAGAATGATCAGAGAAGCTCTGGGAGCTCAATATAATTTTTACAAAAAAAAAAAAAACACATCTTACTTTTTTAACAGAATGGTTCAATCCAGTTTCTAAAAAGTTCTAAACCAGCGCAACCTAGACTGTAGTCTAATAACTAAGCAACTCAGGAAACATTATAGAGACCGTTGAAGCTAAACTCACCACTACGTGTCTCATCATATGGATAGTTGGCCACAATATCTCCTCCATGCAAATTAGCAGAGAGGACAAATGGAATATCCATGATCCAGTGGATGATAGCCTTCGTCTCTGGGGCAAGCTGCAGCAGAAAGTACATCACTTAGACTTTTTAAGGGTTAAATGTTACCATAATTAAGATTTTATAAAGTTGTTGCGAGGCTCAATAAATGTGTCCCTTAACACTGTGGCTTTCAAATATAAACTCTATAATACTTTAAATCACAGTCTTTCAATTCACTCACAACTATTTTCCATGAGGACTGCAGAGCTACTGTAGTCTGTGCTATTTTTACTGTTCCCACCGAAAAAACAATTTGTCTCTTAATATTGAAAACAGTTAAGGCTCTACATAAATTATGAGATCTTCAAAAAATGTAGCTTAATTGCGACCAAAGCAGAAATGTTGTTTTAGTGCTGAAATTATGAAGGTAATTAAAAAAGCCTTACAAACAGCAATTCATTTTCTTAATTCATAAAAATAGCAATCTGAAATGGCAGAAACGTGAAACAACTGGAAATCTTATATACATGTATAAGTAGAAATGTTTTACACGAAATCGCTTACAAAAAAAAAAATCAAGTCCAACAAACTTTGTTGACTGACCAGTGCATTTAGTTATTCACAGTAAATAATAGCTGGAACACAAAAGCAAGCCCAGACATACTTGTATATTTAAAGTTTACATCCAATTTTAAACAAAAACGTGCTCACTAAATTTCAGATACTGCCAAACATGGTTGTTTTTTGTTTTTTTATAGCACTGGCAAACAGCTTTTTGTGAAACTTGTAGACTTTCTTATTGTTTGAATTCATGCTGTAGTGTCTGTACAGGTACACATGTGATTGCGTGAGAATTCCCTAGGGCTTTACCAGGAAATTCATCTTCACTTAAGTTCAGGTACCTCCAGCTTAAAAGTGAACATGGCTTGTGAACTGTTTTTATCTACCTTTAAAAAAGAATAAAACATGTAAAAGAATAAAAGTACCTGCAATTTTTTTTATTTTTTATATAGCTTAATAAAAAGATAACTATAAAAATGAGTTGATTTTGTTACAAGGCTAAAACAGCCTAAAGATGTAGTAATTTAAAATATCTAGTAGACTGTGTTTAGCACATGTGTTAGTGCTGATCGTGTTGTTTGTTCAGTAACTTCACAGTGTGTTCATAAAGTTTATTCAAAATAATCAGTCTGCAACCAGTTGTTTGATTTCTACAACTTGTCATTCAAACCGGAGACTAGTTGCTATTCCTGTTGGGATTGCTGTATTGCCTCTGACATTGACAGACAACATTAAGAGGGTGGGTCTACTAGAACTGAGATTTTTTTTTCATGAAGCAGAAAAACATCAAATACATAAAAGAATGCTGTATTTACGTATATTTCAGGTTAAAGGAAATCTCCAATCCATTTTTTTTTCATATACAGATGTACCTCTTACATGCCATAAAAAAACGTATTTCTGCCACCCCAACATTTTCATCGTCCCCGAGGTCTTGCCTCCAGTGCTATTTTCCATGTATATATTTCCATATCTTACCTTGGAGTTCTGATCTACAACTTTCTTCATGTTCTTTAAAAGGTGATTATTTGCTCCTCCGTCCTTCTCATTCATATAGGCGATCCTGTCTAGATCTGGGAAGTTCCTGTTGAGGTCTATTCCCTGGGCATTGCTGCGACCAACAAACCAGTCCTTGAGGTCTCCAGCCTACATGGGTTAGAAAATGCAAAAAAATCCACTGAAAACCAGAAATTGATTTCAGGAAATTGCCAGCCAAAAGGTTTATGGCATGCAGCGCCAACTATATACTGCATTATAGGAACCAACAGTGTCTTAGTAAATAAGATATCTTAAACAACTGAGCAGACTATTACTTGAATTATCTGCAGTATATTTGAGATATAATCTGTTTTTTGGATCTGCTATACTGGTATATAAAATATATGTAACAAATGCCATAATATATTTGAATATAAACAAAACTGAAATATTATATTTGAGGCATATAATTCATCTATTCTATTATAAATATATCTTAATATCCAGAAATTATCTTAAATGATATTTACTTGTATCCACAGACTATAAGTACGCTTGCTACTTTTCGATTTTAATCAGCAAAGCTCGTTAAAATGACGAATTCCCCAAAAATATGACTTCAACTAAAATAAATGTATATAGAGTAAATGTCGGTAAAACCACTCTCCAGTTTTTATTTTCTTACCAAAAATAATAATTTAGAAATCATCTCTAGTTGAATAGTTTTTATACTTGCTGTCTGCCCCATCTCTGTTCCGCTCTGAATGGCTAGGGGTCGCTGTCAGTCATCTCAGTGGTCTCTTAGTATGCTACTGTAGGTTCATTGTCATTTCATCCTGTTCTGACATATCTCGGCTGTAGCAGTGCTAGAATGATCTCATTTGTTTAAATGAATGTCAATCATCAAGACCTGCACCGATTGTGCACTTTCATTTGCCAGCTACACCGCCTGTCATTCTAAGCACCTACTTTGAAATTAGCGGGTTAAGGTGTAGGTAAGCTTTTGCTATAGGTATACGATGACAGCTACTAGTTTGATTTGAAAATGGGGCGCAAGACGAAACACTATAGGTGCGTCTACACTTGCTTTCCAGCCTGTCAAATGCTGTGTGGGCAGTCTTAACTGGATACCGTTCAGTTACAAAACACCAACATCACCAAATTTTCATCTTTTGATATAGCCATATACAAATGCACAATAAATTGCTCACACGTCGAAAATTCATGCCTTTTTTAGATAATGACAGTTTCGTTCCAGTTAATGATGCAAAACATATTTGTCCTGTATTAAACTATTTGTTCAAATGTAAAGAACAACTAAATGTACAGTATTAAAACACTGCGCTTTAATTCACTGTTAGTTTTCTTTTTTTTTTCTCCCACTCGTAATGTGCTGTTATAGGCAAACGTGAAACCCGGTTTATATCATGACCCGCTTATATCACGAATCACGCCTGCACCGCAATTGTGATACAAATCTCGTTCATCTGTACCTTCAGAGCAAGTATAATAATAATAATAATAGCTTAATAAAAGCTTTTTGTAGATTTATTTTAATTGTTTCTCATTTACCACAGGTCTGTGCGCTATATAAATACTTTGCTTTGCAGTGTTCACCCCACCATTACAGTACAGGCTGATTATGACCCTTTCATTACACAAATAGCAAGTGCGTTTTAAGTTATACCAAGGCTCAGACTGAATAATAAGTGCAAGTTAGTTCTGTGCAACTATTTAATATTTGTTCTGTGCATATTGTTGTTAATCGTAATTGCATGCTTTAAAAGTCTGCATGCAAGGTATGCTACCAGGGTGTAAGGCTTAAGGTATCTCCATTGGATAAACCGGTTTTATTTAGGCAGAACATGTGTTTTATATTTTCATTAAAACTAAAAACACATTTTGATAGATTTTATGTTGCTTTTGCAATTCTGTTTACTGAAGATTTCTTACGCACTGTACAGAAGTTTTGCCCTGTTTGAGCCTTCTCAAGTTCAACATAAGCTCCCTTCTATCTTATTTGGCATGCACATAGACTATGATATCATAACAAATGCCCAAGCAGAGATAAAGAAAATTAAGGTAGGCAGAGCATTCCCAAGATAACCAAGCCCAACTAGTCACCATTAGCTGGATAAGCATACTTCTAAATATCTGATAAGGAATCTTTGCACATAAATGTTGTGTGTTTGTTATGAAGGAACATAGGGGTGTACAGTTGTGAGAGGGTCAAACCAAATGCATCTTGAAGTCTCATCTGGCTAGGGGCTCAGTACATAAACAGTACCTACTATAGTGAGTGTGGACGTATTTTTATTTTGTAAATAAAAGAAAAACCTGCTCTTCACACTCATTACCTGAGAGGCTGCTTTCTCAAAGCCGTCTGGGTTCATTGAGGGCATGAGGTGGATGCGTGTGCTGTGGATCAGGTTGATGATAGTCTCATTGCCTTTCTGGTACTCGTTACACAGGTACTGTGCCAGGTAAATAATCAGCTCCCTGCCCACCGCCTCATTCCCGTGCATATTTCCAATGTACTTGAACTCAGGCTCTCCTGCAAGAGAGAATAAACACAATATTACTTAAATTACTTAAAACCAGAATACTCAGTCCATATGTATTTTTCACATATACCATGTTTTTTAATCTGCTTTCATATAATGGTCAATGATTCTCCAGATAAGACGCAATATTGAAGTCCTTGGGCTTCCAGTACCACGGAGAGATGCTTTATTATTCCATCCCCATCACAAACATTGATTGCAGTGTCCTCATCATAGGAGGAAAAATAGATTGAACTGTTGTCCTAACATCGTTACACCACCAGTCAATAGTCTCCGTTTGTCATGTGATTGGTTCACATCACTGTCAGTCCCGCCCCTTTTCAAAGGAGTGCCTTCCTTCACTGCACGCTTCACAACAAGAGAAAATGGCTGAACACCGATTCTATAAGTTAGCAGAAAATGAATTACAAAACATACTACAAAATAAAAATGCTCCAAACACTAAAATGGTGATTAAAAGGTCACTGTCGGGGGCTCCCAAATAGCACATCCGGTAAAGGCACTATGCGTGCAGCACAGCACATATGTCTGTGGTGCACTGATACCAATACTCCAGGTGGCTCCATGAAACTGCTAGGGCTGCTGCTGTTCTTGTGGCTTAGCCTGAGGTTTTTTCTCTGTGCGCCTGGTGGCGGAACTTGTTAAAGCTCCCGCAGCGTGCTGCTGCAGTACGGCTATGTAAACCACCTCTGGTTGTAGTTGCAGCCGACTGTGCCAGCCTATGAGGCCTTGAGCACCAGTTTGCCGCTGGTTTACACACTGGGGGGGGGTCGCTGCTTGGGAAGCAAACGCACCAACTCCTTTGTGGACTCCCGTGCACGGTGAGAGTGCTGCAGCATCTCATCCATCTCAGGACCAAAGATACGCCGGTATAACCGGGGCATCTAATAGCTGTGCTTTATCCCCATCAGGCACGAGTGCCTGGGAAAGCCAAAGCTGTCCATTCAGTTTGGAGAGACGGAGCAGGTTTTTATTCACCAAAGGCAGCTCCTCTAGCTGCTGCGGTGAAGATCTATGACTCAGAGAAGGAGCCTTCAATAAACTGGCCTTGTAGTCTACCAGTATACCATTAGAATTATCCAGCATTGCATGCAAACACATGTCTGAGTAAGCCCGCTTCAAAATGACTTCTGAGACCTGACACTGCTAGAGTCCGTGGTTAGGAGCGCTAGTATAGGCTCCTGTACCAGAGAGGCTCTTACAGCATTTAAGGGAGGAAATTGGGCCAAACCCAGCTTATCTGTGTCATACAGGCTGCACAACGCCTCCATCGACCAGGAAGCACCGGGAGGGGGGGGGCAGGAGAGGAAGCAGGATCATCCTCAAAGATGGACAAGATTGAGGGAAGCCTGCTGTTAGAGCTCTAAAAGCCTTTGTAATGGTGCTGGAAGCAAGCACCAAGATGTCAGAGAGATACTGTGGCAGAGATTCCAAGCAATCTCAGCTGAAGCACGTATCTCAGTCAAATCAGAGGTGCTGAGCACAGCAGCTGTGCTTGTTTAGCTGCAAAAAAAAGACAGAAAAACACACAAGAGAAAGAAGCTCTGTCACTGGAAACAGTAATCACACAATTACAGTTTACAAAAACAAAACTTTATTTTTAACTCCAGCCAGAGCTAAGCAGCCTGTGAGGAGAGCACAAGTCAGCCAGACATGACTGCGTCACAGGCACTAACATGCAGCTTTGGTATATCTATTTAGGTTTCGGGGTCTTTAGGAGGTAAACACCCATTAGGTAATGGTTTCATTTCATACTTGAAAGGGAACTACAAAGCGGTGTGTAACTCAATATATTAACATAACATTATTCAGCAGGTTTCATTTGACTTTATGAAGCAAAATGTGTTCATTCTATAGGTGATGAAAAACGTTTGGCCATAGCTGTACTCTCCTTGTAGAAAAGCAGCTGAAAGACTTACAAACTTGAGAAGTAACATTTTGCTAATTTTACTTAAAAGGTAATTAGAAGCTTAACAGACTCATATGTATTATTAATTACTCTATAATAATGCATTTACATATTAATTAAGTCAACTGAACATCATCACCCAGGAAAATTTGAACAATGTGATTCATGTTCAGTCATGCTGATATGATAAAACTTTATCATAGCAATGAAATAATCTGAGTCCAGGTTCAACTTGGATTATGACTAAAATGCAAATATAATGAGAAAATAGCAGTTCTGTGGCAAATCTACCCTGTTCTGAAAATAAATAAATAAATAATGCTTAAGAGATAGTGTAGCCAGACTCTTGATTGATGAAGACTTTCTAAATGCATATTGCTTCCATGTTGCAGTTTTTGTTAATTCATTCATTACTGGATTGAATCCTGTGCATATGCATCTATTTCAGTCTTAAAATACCCATTAAAAAAAGGGGGGGGGGGGGGGGGGGGGGGGGGGGGGGGGGGGGGGGGGGGGGGGGGGGGGGGGGGGGGGGGGGGGGGGGGGGGGGGGGGGGGGGGGGGGGGGGCTTCTTTTCCACACCCCGTCTTGTTAAATAGGCAATGTCACATGATTATGTTGTAACATATAATACTTTTAACCATTTTAGTAATCATTTAATTGACTGTGTCATTCTTGCTGAGAACTGAACTAGTTCAATACATGTAATGGCTGAGAACTGGATGACACTTGTTCTTTGTTAAGTGAGGAGTTGCTAAATGCTGCCAAGTCAAGAGGCTGAGGCATATTCACACATATTCATGGTCTGTGTTGGAAAAAAGGGAGATAGGGAGAGATAGGGAGATAAAGAGAGAGGGAGCTTGTTAAGGATTGTGTAGGTTGGGGTGGTGGTTTGGGTTTTTGTGCGCTTTATAATGTTAAACTTATCACAGTAAAAAAAAATAATTCATAAACTCTAGTAGTGCATTTCTCAGTACAATTGTACCTGTATGTTAATAAAAAGCCTGATTACTGTGATTTGGAATTGTTTGTCGTGTCTGGGAATTTTACTCTCAATAGATATTAAGAAAATAGTGGGTCTTGTTTTCTTACAATGTTTTATTCTCTGTTGAAGCAGTACCACCACTACCATTCAATACAATAATTATTAAAAAAAAAAAAAAAAAAAAAAAAAAAAAAAACACACATTCACTGAAATGCAATAACAAAATATTACAATAATGACATGTTATTAGTCTGTCAATTATTTCTAAGACAATCCATTAGAGGTCAGTGGGATTCTAGAATCCACACACTCGACGTGTTTAGACGGTGTGTCATCCACCTCCTGAAATGTAATGACATTCTTCTGAGTATGGGACCAATTACTGATTCACAATTTGAGTGCTGCAAGATTATGGTACCATCTGAGCAATTATCTGTAAATGTCTCCTTTTCCAGTAACTATATCCCAGGAAATGCAACAGAAGCATTTGTTTATGACATAATATTGTGCAGCATACGCATTGTGCATTAATGTCACCATTTTCCAACCGTAAAATAAGGCATGAGTGCTTTTATTGGTCTCTTTGTCTACTCCAGGCAAACTATCTTATCTGTATTTCACACAAATGGACAAAAGGTTGAATATATTGATGCCCAAATCCATTGACTTATTCAAAATTCAGGAGGTGACATCAAGCACTATCAATATTTGAATCACAGAATTACCCTCAAGTCTGCATAACATCAGTACTTTATGCTAAATATATTGTCCACACCTCTAGAAGCGCTTCCATTCCAAATATCTTCATTAGACCTGAGGATTTCTTAGAAAGCACCACCCACATTTTTTTGCTAACAATGGGATAATACACACACATACACACAACCCTCTTTCTTACACACACACACACACAACCCTCGCTCTCGCTCTCTTACACACACACACACACACACACACACACACACACACACACACACACACACACACACCCCTCTCTCTCTTACACACACACACACAACCCTCTCTTTCTCTCTCTTACACACACACACACACACACACACACACACACACACACACACACACTAATTACTATTTGAAAAGAATGATCCTCACTTGACTACACGTTAATTGGCCCTGTTTAATTATTTGAGATTTGTGAAAAAAAAGGTTCATAACTTTACATTTTCAGATAGTCCTGCATCTAAAAGTAGCTGGTGGATTGCTTAAGATCCAGTTGTGACATATGTTCTCTATAAAGTATGCTAAATAATGTTAATGCTAATTGGATAAGCTGTACGCCAGATACAGACATTGTGTGCAGTGTGATGTACTCTGCAGACGAATGTACCTACATTCATAGGGATTACAAATACAAACCTAATAAATAACCCTGTGTGTGCAGCTGTGCCCAGAGGAGTAACATTGCAACAAAGAGGCCAGATGTAATTTACTATTTGCACATTAAACTCAATATGCTCTTGCTGCCTCGACTAAATACTGGGGTATGGGGAAGACCCTTCAGTAACTACTTTAACTTAAAATAATAATAAAAA
The DNA here is from genome assembly GCF_017654505.1 of Polyodon spathula. Classification (NCBI taxonomy): domain Eukaryota; kingdom Metazoa; phylum Chordata; class Actinopteri; order Acipenseriformes; family Polyodontidae; genus Polyodon; species Polyodon spathula. The sequence goes on from NC_054534.1 coordinate 78,546,290, forward strand.
AAAATTCTTACTGTTGTGTAGAGGTGAAATATATATATATATATATATATATATATATATATATATATATATATATATATAGATAGAGAGAGAGAGAGAGAGAGAGAGAGAGAGAGAGAGAGAGAGAGAGAGAGAGAGAGAGAGAGACAGATAGATTTAGACATGACAGCCCCATGACTCAAACACTGGTTTCCAGTACAATTAAATTAAAAAAGACTACCCACCAGTAAGCAAATATTTGAGGTGGTTGGTGCATTAAGGCTTTGCTTTAACCTATGGTTGTCAACATTGAGGAACAAAATGGTTTTATATATAGCCATTAAAAGATCTATCCTCCACTTAGTGTCAAAGCACAGGAAATAGCTGGAAAGAAAGCGTCATAAATCAGAAGCAAACACCATCAAAGGAGTGTTGCCATGGAACTGCTCATAAGACATTGTGGGCTGTCAAGCCACCTAGTTTGTTTGCATACACTGCTTATTTAAAGAAATATCAGCAATGACCAATATGCCTCAAAACACTGTATGGATTCATTTTAGCAATGTACTGTATACTCTAGTTAGGGTATATTTAGGGCTTCTGTTTTTCAGTTTTTATTAATTACATTTTTCAGTGCTTATTTTTTAGCTGTTTTCAAGTTATATGTAAATCTTTTCTTCAGGGCTTTCACTTTTTATATACTGTATGACATTACTGTCTTTGGTTATTTTCATTTTTTTTCTTTCACAATATGTTAGTAACGACAGTAATGAGCATATTCTTCTGGGGTTATTGTGTGTTTAGGCTTTTTTTTACATTTCACCACAATTTGCAATTCTGTTTTAAATTCCACAAGCGAATAACTACTATGTACTGTAATATAGCTTTAAACCTCGCTAGGGAGAACATCTCGTTTTAAATCTCGCAAGTGTGTTACAATCCCCCAATACAAATGCAGGAATTTGCTGCCACTCAGTAGTTGGGATGGGCTTAAAGTATTCAGAACAAATCAATGCAAGATACAAGTCAGGAAGGAGGGACATTGCCCGACTGCACTGGTAAAAAAACAATTTTATTTTTTTTTAGGTATTTTATTTATTTTTTGCACGGAGAAAGAGGTCAAATCAATGTTGAGTAACCATTGCCAGTGTTTATTGGATATACACCGGTACATCAGTTTTTATTGGTTAAAACCAGAAATCAGAAACTCTAGGTATAATGTGTTTTCAGTCATATATCAGTACAACTAATTGGGTGAGAAAACAGATTTAAAAATATTTTAATATACAGTGCACTAAATGACACTGCAAATAAAGAAGCGCCAGGATCTTTTCAATAGATCTAAACAGTGGCACATCACCACTTTAAAACTCTACATTAATCCAGCTGGGGTTTTCTCACTGGGGTTATTTATTCATTAGCATCACTATATAAAATACAAATATGATTGATCTATTTTAGGGCAAGATTAATTCATTCATTTATTTAGCTCAGCTTGTCTAATGATTATGTTCATTTACAGGCTTGTATTCTACAATTCCCTGCATTATGTCTAAAACCAGTACAGACAGTGACGTTCACTTCCAGAGTCCACTACCTGATTCTTCACTGCCAGAGTGTCTAAGGTGCTGTCTCGGATCCTTGTCTCCAAGTATCTACCCCTTACTATAAATCTCTGTGCTCTGACTGGAATTTAACCATAGAAGCAATGAATTAAACCACATGTCATGTATTTGCTATCACAGATAGCAATCTTATCCAAAGGTGATTGAACTCATTTCAACTTAAAGTGAAACAAATTCTAAATGTAAAACTATGGCAAATAACGATAGTACACAACAGTAGCGATATATTACAGTACAGTATATACTATTGTGCACAGTATAGTATATACTGTTGCGCACAGTACAGTATATACTATTGTGCACAATACAGTAATATTGTGCACAGTACAGTATAATATTGTGCACAGTACAGTATATATTATTGTGCACAGTACAGTATATACTGTTGTGCACAGTACAGTATTTAATATTGAGCTGCACTTGCTTTGGCTTGTAAGATATGATATGAAAATGGTTTCACAAAAATGTTACATTAGAAGAGAAACTAATATACTCCTCAGTTTTGTTGATTTTAAGTTTTACTACACTAGTTCCCCAGTGCCTTTATATTTACAACTCTGTCTATAGTATGTACAGTCTATGTTTGACCTAGAAAACCTTTCCAGTCTAAAAATTGCTTATGTCTCACACTACCGAGTTTAGAAACTAAATACAAGCCGCAGACGGCACATTTACACCCCCACTTTGTACTTTTAAGTTATCAATACATATAACCAACTTCTTCTGCAGATGTTATGGGTCAAACACAACCTCCCAAGTCTAGCCAGCAGGAAATGAATTAATTCAGAGTGTGTCTGAATGTTGTGGCAGCCAACTGATGGAATTAGAGCTGGGGCCCTTTTGAGCATAATCAAATACAGGTACAGAGGTGACGGGGAAATATATCAAAGTTATGAGAGCTGAACTTTCATGCCCAATTGAATCAGTGTTCACAAGCTGAAATAGCATGCTGTTAGTTGTAAATGTATCCAAGTCAAAATTACACAGGCCTTGTAAAAAAACCTTTTAAAACTAGTATTGACTGAACTAATTTAAGAGTTGTTGTTCATTTATTTAATAAATAATTTAATTCCCAAAAGGCATCCTGAACGGCAATACCGCCAAATGCGGACCTCAGTAAATGAGAATTCACACAGGGATTTAATAATTCACCTGCTCTACTACAGGACTGAGAGCATCTCTACCATCATTAACTACAGTATTAAGCTTTAATCATCTCTAAGTGTAGATCAGTAACAGTAACAATCCATGAAGTCTGTGGGTCTGTATAAATTGCTGTGATTCACAACTGTTGCATTTAAAATATATTGTAGCCCACACAGTCACGACTCTGAATCATATTAAACACCTGAGGTTAAGCCATTATTAAATTATCTTTTAGCCCATGAAAAATAACAATTCTGTGCAATATGAAAAGGTTATTCTGCAGCTTGTACAGTACTTACATTCTGAAGATGTATTTATGTAAATGCAATTCCAAGGAACTCTCAATCCAATACTGGACTGGCAGACAGTCATTTATTTTTTAGATCAGAGCTGAAGCGGCAGTCTGACCTTAGAGTATAACTGAGAATATTTCTATTTTTAGATCTAAGTAAAAAAAAAAAAAAATGAAACTTGGTCATTTAAATTGCAGCGTCCCATTATTTATTTATTTATTATTTAAATGAACTGTTCTTCACAATTCATTCTTCAGCTTTAGCTGTGCTAAAATAAAGGAAAGCATAAACACTGTGCTCCCAAGTGTAATGCTTGCTCTGTTTATAAATTCTTCTGATTAATAATTTACATTAAAAAAAATTAATAAATAAAATATCCCAGCTAATACTCTACACAGTTTGGTATCAATATTTTCAGCTTCCTGGGAGAGAAGTACACAGTAAATGGCATCAGTAACTAGCAGAGCCTTAGCGTAAAATTTAAAAAACCTATTTGGATGATAGCTTCTTCAGTGTCCCAGCTTTTTAAATAATGACCATGCACAACAGGGCACTTTCTTGCTATAACGCTCCCCACCCACCAGCACAAATAATATTGTACTTTTATTGTATGCTTTTTTTTTTTTTTTTTTTTTTCAGTTTTCAGTTCTAAGGCGCATACTTTATTTCCTAAGCCTCATCCAAAGTAAATTAACAAGTCAAAGGTGAATTAAATGGTTTACTTCCTGAACATATTTGCGAAGATTCATTAATCCCTTGATACAGAGCAGGCCCCATCAGGCAATCTGAATGGTGCAGTATTAATTCTACATATAGCTGTGTGGAAATGCAAGACGTGAGGCATCTGCAGTGTCTAAGTGGGTGGAACACGTCATACCTGCCTTGCCAAGTCTCCCTTCTGGACTCCCTCTTTTAGGGAGGGATATCCCCTGATAAAGACAGCAAAATTATTCAATTAAATATGACCTAATATGTATTATCACATTTTTAATCTTTGATGTTTTGCATTATCCCACATCTTTCAATAATCTCCCTCTAAGTGGAATTGTGACCTTTGCTTTTGTTTTATTTTAGGATTGTGTAAAAAGCTGAGGCAAACCAGACAGATGCTTACAACTGTGATGAATGCAGCATAGCCGGGCAGGTGTACTTTTCAAGTTACCAAAATAAAACAACAATTCAGTTACATGAGCCGTACTAATAAAAGCACCAAAGCTTCTCTTTGTTCTCTTTGTTCTTTACAAGCAGCTGATCACAGTAAACAAACACTGTACCTGGTATTGGAGACCTAATTGAACCTAATGTTAAAATCTTACAGAAAAACACATTTGCGATACAATTAGACTTGTATTTCTATAAAGAGACTAGCAGTACCATTAGCAGGCTATAGTGTTACCAGCAATGGCAACAAAATTAATTTGGATCAAATATTGTCCTGATACAGCTGATATATGTAGAAAACACAAATATGCACATTGCGCTATCCTTAAAAAATTAAATCGCGAGCTAAGCCAATAAAAGAAATGTTGATGAATAATCAGAAAATGGTAAATAATTATTTTTGATGAAACTGATACCATGTACCATGGCTCCTGTCAAAAAAAACAGATCACTGACAGTGTTTAAGGACCTTAACATGCTGAATTGCTTCTGTCACAAAAAGAACACAACAAAAGAAGTTTCAAAATTCTGTAATAAACACTGGGAATAGCTGGGAAATCCTAGGAACTTTAAAAGCAAAGTAAAATGATAAAGACAATGAGATTTAACCAGGTTATGACTCCACATAAACAGCGGCATTGGAATTTCATGGCAGAAGGCAGAAAACAAGGTTGACTGTCAGTAATTAGGGTGTTACAGCAGACGGATGGGGCTGTACGTGCACTGGAAGATGTTATAGAAAGGACTGCTGATCCAGTCTGTTCTGAATTACAGCGCAGATTAATGGGAGACAGGCTCTCTAGAGGTATTGTGCTTGCTGTTACCACTCTAGCTCAATTTGATACTCACAGTATCAGAAACGACTGCTCTAGCTGTGTTTCTGTCCCTTTCAAGGTTGACTTCAGAAAAGAATGAAGCAGGCACTAAACTTTTATTCTGTATGAAAAGGTAAACAAGGCACTACAGATCTGATCAAATGGTCAGTAACATAGAGATATATTTCACTGAAATAATATTTAAAAACAAGTTACGTTTTGAAGATTATATAGTACCATTTTTAAAGCCTCCACATATCTTCAAATTATTATACTCATAATACTTTGTGCTAAAGAATTTTATACCATTACAGTTGGATAAGCGATTCTAGTCTAGATAAATGGAAAGAGTGTAATATTACTGTAATGAAATATACTTATTTTTATTCATGATTAACAAGAAATTGGTAGAGTACAATACAGCAGACTATCATTAGTATGGTTCACCATACTAACCCCAGGACCATGTACAGTTAGTACTATACTCTTTACAGCTCCCTTAAGTTAAAATGCAGAAAGCCTTCATTACACTCTGAGGTCACGACATTATTTGAAACACTCTGACCCTATAACTGGCTACAAAGAATGTGAAACCAGCTATGAATATTATTCAAATTCTTTTGATATATGATAGAATTTACTGTAAAATTGTGTATCAGAATGATGGGGTCATAAGTCAAAAAACTTCCTCTCTTGCCTATCTATGCTTTGGGGATAAAGTCAATTGTTTAGTCTGTCTAAAGGGTTTATAATTGCTGTGAATTATTTTGGTACCAAAGATACTGTAGAAATATGAATAAACTCTGTGGAACATAGAAGCATGCCAGTTCTATTTTCCAAAAATAAATGTTCTAAATGAAACTGAAGAACAACCCTTCTTCAACCCTTTAAGCTAACATATTTCGGTCATGGAATCAACACTGATGGAACCAATTAAAATAAAAAACAAAAAAAAACAAACAGCCAGTATTTAGCAATCTGAACTACAATAACGTGTCTGTGATTAAAGTGTGCAACAGATGGGACTCAAAATAAGCTTTGGGAAGTCCAGGAAATAATGTAAAAGCCTCCAGCAGCTGCTTAAGGCTCAGATTAGAATTCATTATTCAGCTCTGAATCCACAGGTTTGAAAATTCTGCTATTGAATGTTTAATGCTAGTTCGGTTTTTAATGATTATAATATCATCTGTTTATTTATTTATTAGCCTGATTTGGCCTTCACACCAAAGGTTCCCTGACATGATTATGTACAGACATCACAATATGCTTTCTTTTGTAAATATCACTTTTAAAAAGTCTAATTCTAAAATAAAAGCAAATGTTTGGCAAGCATCTGCAGAGAATCCACCCCAAAGTTACATAAAATGCTGTAAATAAACAGTTGTAGCACTTTAAAATACTCATTTATTTTGTTTGCTATAAATAAAACACAATTACGAGAATCTATACTGACATTCAAAAGTGCTTTTCTAGAATTCGTTTTCTACAATATAGCTTGCACAAATATTATTTTATCACATACAGTATGATGTAGTTATTCAATGAAACCTGTATTTAGACAACCTGTATGGCACATGGCTGTAATGGGCACACCCAGGAGTATACATTTCATGTTAAATAACAAGATTCTGCACATTTGCACAGTCACCTGCCAACCAAGCATCTACAATTAGCCCACTGTCAAAGTCAAGTCAGATTTTGCACTATTGTTACGGTTATTCTGAATTCACTCACATTCCTGGATTTTACTATTTTTATACACTGAGTGGCCATAAAATAACTGAGCTTAACGCACATTCTCTGAGTGGAAACGGGTGTGCCTTTTCTAATGCTTGAGTAGAAACAAGTTTGTCTCACTCACTGTTGAGGGTTTCTGTAATTTGGGCCACTGTAGCACTGTATCTGTTGCTTGTCACAATAGGTTGTACATGTATGCAAGCTTGTTCCATCATGATGCTTTCTAAAGTTGGTTTTTCCAGGAGCACCTGGGAAACTGTCTTGATGGACGCCTTGGTCAATGCATCCACTGGAACAAGCCGATTTCATGGGCACCCACTGTCATGCCCCTTGTGAAATAACAGGTAACCTGCTTTCTTACAATTGTTGCAGTACAGTTACACAAATACTGCATGTCATTTCTAATTGTAATTAGATTATCAACTTTTTTGGTCAGTCATTAAACTTATACTACAGCTTTTTTAAAGCTTTGTTTGTAATTTCTATGCTGTGTAATTTAAGGAGAAGACTAGCATCCTGTTGTCATTATATTACACAGAGTACAGCCTTGAGGCATTCACTGTCTTTGTATCTTGCTCACTTTTGTAATTTATGATGTATTACCTCAAACTACAGGGTGCTGATACTCGTGGGCATCACTATTACAAGCGATACATGATCTATCCATGCTCTGTGAAAGATAATTGACAACAAAGCAACCAATTGTGCGATCTTTTGATTAAAAAGCAATTTTCACGAGAAGAACCTTTCCTGGAATCAACCCTCAGTTCTACTGATTGTATCCTCATTTTGCATGTGAGTCATTGATAGCCTGTCTCTACTATCCACTTTAACAGTAACAAGCCAAAGCCAGCTCAATGAAGATTAAATGCTGTGAAAAAAAAAAAAAGTAACAAAAAAAAAGTAAAATATGTTGCAAACTAGGCAAGTCTTTTTGGATTTGTGTTGTTTTCCTGAAACACCCCATGTAGAGAACCCATTAACATTAAATAGTGCTTTCCTATAAATTGCAAACCGCTGCATGAAATTTGTAACACAGCCTTACTTCTGAGATAACTAATACATAACAACACAGACTCACCTCTGTCCTTCGTAAGTGCAATCATAACAGTATGCTACCTACTTGTTTTAAGATTTGTATTTGTTGTTACTGTGCCTTCAAGCAACTGTTGGAAAGGCTCAGCTCCTTGACCACTGGGAAAACAGCACAGTGTGAGAAGCCTGGGCATGAGTGTCAGCCAGCATTTATGTTTGGATGCCTGAAAAGCATAAGCCTTTGACAATTACAGACTCCTGGCTCAGAACCATATGCAGCTTTTTTATATAATCAGGTATCCTCTCATAATGTGTGCATGAAAAGTCATCCCTGTTATGCAACAAATAATCAGGGGTTCTTGTTTTTATGATGATTTAACAAAGGGGAGATACAATGCTTTCAGGCAGGGAAGAGTTTGGTGATGCATGCATGCACTGCAAGACACATGTCTTGTTAAATTGCTCTAAATTATTATTGGCAAGATAAAACCAGGGAATATGCAAACCTTTAGTACACACGTTATCTCATGTATCTTACACCCAGACTGCATGTACTATGCCACAAATGCTGTAGTACTATATCTATTATGTTAACAAGCATGTCAGTGACATACTGTTGCCTTCAGTAATATGGCATCACCATGCAATATACCTATCATATATGTAAGATATACAGACAGACTAGATGTCTCCCATACCCGCAGATTCACTCTTGCACTAGTACACACTTTGATACATTAATTAAGGAATCTGTCCACATTAACTAAATTATTTGTCATCAATTTCAGGTAAAATCAAGTTTAACCCTAAGTGTATCTGCAATTTGGGAAGTAGTAGAACCCAGGCATATGGTTTAACCTAAAATAAAAACAACTAAAAGTGCATACAGTATGTACCGCTGCCTGCACTACATATATCCCTGTCGCTGAGGGTATGCATTCTTAGTGGGGGCTAATAATACAAAAACAGCAACATTTTGTATAGGAGAAAATGCAAAGATTTTAAAACCTTAAAAAAAAGAACGTTCACCCATCTCTAAAAACAACCATTCTGAGGCTTAGTGGTTTCATATTTATTCAACTTTAGTATTGTATATTGCACTCTCCTAGATGAAGCCAATGTTTCCATGGCAACCTGCCTCCTCATTTAATTTGAACAGGATCTCTACCCAGTACAATATACAGCTCTCTTTTTTTAACAGAGATTAAATTTAGGTGAAACAATCTGGTAGGTTGTGATGCCCAAGAATCACATCACAGGGTTTACTGAGAAACTTAGCATTTAGATGGAAACATAGCACACTATGACATTCACTTAAATTGTAAAAGTCACGGACTGATTAATCCACAGAACATAACAAAGTTTATTGTTTGAATAGATAATATGTGGAATCAGGCAAAGTCTTAGCCTATGGAAAATTGGATTAGATTTTCAACATCTTTATCTTTCAAAAACACACACTCACTCAGAACAGTAATTACTTTTCCACAGATTGAGAAGTTGCTGTGACATACTGTATGTTTCTGTACAAAAACAATGGAAAAGCTCCCAATATACAATGCTACAATTAGCCATGTGTTTTTAATTAACCCATTCAAAATTCATTTTAATAAAGCACAGAATTCCAGAATGTGCACCATGTTCCATTCAATTAAAGGTTCAACATACCAAACATTGAGTCTAGAAGACTTGGGAGGACTTTCAAAGTATCAGGGGCAGATCAAGATAACAGGAAAGTCTTACCTCTGTTTGCTATAGTACATTTATTTGCTGAAAAGAATAGGTTTCAAACTGTTTGACTTTATCCCGACTAGAATCGATTTGCAGGTGTTAATTTCCTACCTTTACTATAAATATATTATTTAAGTAGCTAAAAAAAAAATAGTGTGCAGTTTTGAAAACACAAAAACAAACAAAAAAAAAAACTCTTTTTAGCAAACACGTACAGTATTTTCATTTCAAAACATGACATTTGGTACTACTTTAGGTTAAGTAAATCTATGTTTGCAAGCCATGCTTTCAGACTTTTGTGTACTTCCTGGATCATTTCACCTGCTTTTTTCCTGTCAATAACCAATCAGTACAAGAAACAACGCTCACAGAGCAAAGTAAAAATGTGTGTCAAAACAAATGTCGCAACACAATTCTAACACCTTCACCCAAAACAGCGGCATGTGTTTACTTTTCTTTTTACTTTCGTTTTAATGCTCCAGTTTCTCTCTCACGCTCTCTCCTCTGGAACCCCACCATGACCAGCAAAAGCTGTAGGTTTTTATAAATCGGACCATCTCCACGTTAGCAATAAATTAATCAATCCGGAGATAATCACATTCTACACAAGAGTTTTTTTAGTTTGCGTGGAATACAGTGAATTTGTCAATAATCTCTGACTGCAGTCCATGCATTCTTACAAGCTGCCTGGCAGAGATAAGCTGCTAACACCGCCTCTGCCAGACCACATTTAACTATACAATACCTTATTTCACAAGACTTTCCCTGTGTTTGTAACCCCACACAATACATCCCACAATATTGCAGTAGTGTCATGCATAGTCTGGTGATTTTTGCAAATCCACTTGATTTTGACTAGCTTGCATTCTCTTTTATTACCAAGCATGTTGTAAACTAGAATGATCAAAAGCAATGCCCAATACTTTAGTCAGGACTGTGTTGCAATTTTGGATGCCTGCACATATTAAAGCCTGCACATAATCCATACATCTAATATCTGAGGAATGTGGTGAGGGAGTACTGAGCTTGTAGAGGTCACAACCTTCAAAAGAAACACAAAAACAGCACCCAGCCTCCTCTGTGGATGTCAAAGATTGTATTGAGACCAGCACTGATAGTGACTCTTCTTGTGTCCCTGAATATTTTCAACAAAATGTACACTTAACCGAATATAGACTGTAGTCCAATTCAGCTGTAGTGCTAGCTTTTCTGTTCATGCATTCCTGAAAAGCACATGCCCAAAATTTTGTGTCCCATCCATCAAATACACAAAGGCTAATAAACTCCAGGGATTTGCATTTTGTACATTTTTATGAACGTTTAAACTATGCCATATAGTAGTTTAAACAATGTCTGTGTACAGATATACATATGAACACAGACACAGTTTTGTCTTTGTTATATACTAACAGTAGACCGTTTACATGACAATGACACAAGATTCTAAGCAGTCTGTTGCCTTCAACTACGTGTGTTTTCATATTTTTCTCCATTCCAATAACAGCAACAGCATCACAATATCTGTGTCTTTTAAGCAAAGATTTTTTGAAAATCTGTACCTCTGCATGTATGTGTACATATATATATATATATATATATATTAACACACGGGTCGCGAGATTACCGTAAAAACATTTTTCTATGCAACGTGGCCGCATGTCCTCTGCATGTATGTGTACCTATATATTCGGTTATATATATAATTGGACCCCTGGGATTACCTAAAAATTTTTTAGGTTTTGACAAAGTTTCAAAAAATATACAAAGTTTTTTTTACAGTAAAGAAAATGTTTATGAATAGTTCTCAAGATTAACTTCTATATTATACCCTGTAGCCACTCTCCTTGGTTCCTGATTAGCCCACATTGGCTCCTTTGGGTGCCTCCCTTATAAAACTTAAAAAAAAACACTAAAAAATGTAGTGCACCCACTGTAAGTTTACAGCATTTCTTTTGTACAGACATTTACTGCAATGTTACACTGATGCATTTTTTTAAACTTCTGTTATTTTACAAAACTAAAATAAAACACTGACGGTCAAAAAAGGCACACTGTCCCAGATAATCAGGTTACACATAAATAATCACAGAGAACTATAATTTCGGTTATTATTACAAATACTCCACAGATAAACAAATCATCTGTTCAGAAAAGCAGCTCAGAGGTTTCTACACATTTGCAGGACAAAAAGGTCTGATGAATGAGAGATGTTAGATGTGGCCGGCGGTCCGCTCTGACTCACATGGTGAGAACCCCCCTGAAGGTAAAGGAAGGCTGATGCCTAGCCCAAGAGCACTGGAACGAAAGAATTCTAAAAAACCGAATACACATCTACTGGCTTAGTTAGGTTTTTATATTGATTTGATCCTCATATACCACAACTCTGATTTTGTTAGTTATAATGCTCTTGCCAATAGCTAAAGTGCATAAAGGAGACACAATCCCTCCTCTGGGAAATATTGCTTAGCAATTTTCTCCAATTTGAAGACTGTCTCTGAATTTTAAATGCATTTCTTAAATTATATTTTCATTTCTTAAATCGGGAGCTAAAGTAGAGCTATAGTTACAATACAAATAAAACTGGGTTTCCATTATTAACAGCAGTGTTAGCATGACAGTACAAAATGTAAAGTTGCTTAGAAAATACTTTAGAATAGCAGTACAGGCATGCAGATTTGTTAAACAACACAAGTCCTGCCACTAGAGTACCACCAATAGTAGCCCTAGTGTCACATTTAATAAAGAAAAAAGAAAACAAAGCTCAAAATAAAAGTTTGCCACACAAGGCAAGCGCTAGTCCCACTAAAAGGATTGTCCCGCTTCAGGAACCTACTACATTACGCAAACCCTCTCTCGATGTTAACACAGCAATCTTTGTGTAGCATGGCAGTGCAGTCGCTCGAGCTGTGGCGCCGACAGCTTTTGAGCTGTCTGCAGCCTCCCCGGGCACTCCTCCCAGCCAATCCAGACCTCCCGATCAACTCAGCGCTAGGCAAGTGTCACAGAGACGGCCGAAGTGGGCAGCGTCAGACCCAGGAAAAGGAATGAACACAAAGACAGATGATGTGAAATGATGATGACGCTTGCTTGCGCCGGTTTATTGTAAATAAAACGTTTAAACATGAAAACAGAAACAGGACACGGCACTGGTAGCCAAAATAAAACAGACAAACAAAAACGGACTAATACTTAACAAAAAACGGAGCAGCTAGACACACAAACAAGGTGAGTTTTAAATAAACAAGTATCGTACTGGTCCTACCAGCACGTAATAGCAATTGAAATATTTAATTCTCCTACCCTCTCTCTCCCGTTCTCCACTCACCGAACACCCAACCGCGAGTATGTGACAATGAGCATCTATATATACTGTTGTGCTGGGATTCAATTACCAATTAATTATTCACTTTAATCCCAGCATGTGAATTAATAAAGTGCAATTCCCCGTGCTCACATATTATTACATTTTACTTGCACGTGAAGTGCTGTGCAATCCTCGTGCCTAAATACACATATACATTTTTAAACACTCGTGTTACACAGACCCGTTTATATCCCGTGTACCAATGTCTATACACCAACATTTAAACACACCACACGCAACACATAACAGATAATATACACAGGGGTGGGCACTTTGTCACAGCAAGCCTAACTGCTCAAATGGTTGCCTAGTAACGTGGCTTAAGGTGGTTTATGAGACTGGTTAACCTAATTGCCCTCATTGACTGGTGATCAATTACAGTAGTCTGCAAGGTACAACTTTGGATTAACAGAAAGGAAATATAGTGGATGCATAGCTCCATATGAATATGAATGTCTCTGTCACCGGAAAGGATTTATGAATATAAATCTGTCTTTATTATTGATAAAGAATGGCCTAATGGTATAGCACCACACTGAACTTTTTCCTAGGGCTGTGACACAAAAGTGATTGGTGTTCTGAACACCCTGTAACTGCATTTTCAACATGTCCACTTATTCTGTGGCAAAGGAAAGCATTAGCAGGAGTAGGTGCCAACGTAAATACATTCAAAACACAAACAGGCAGCACATTTCTTTTCCTAAAAGAAGCATATTTTAATTTTGGTCTAATGCTGTCCTGTTTGATTTCCAATTAAATGGTTCTCCTGTTTTTTCTATATTGATTAACAATGTAATGTAAAATAGTTTCTTATCCTTACAGCTTTACAAAGGTCATATGCAACTGAACCAAAATCAATACTTACTGTGGTATAGAACGCTCAAATTTGACATTCAAAACAAAGCATTCTGAACGAAGATCTTCCATTTAATTGAATAACTTTTAAAACTAACCAAAAAATCATCAGAACTACACTAAATGCACTTACATTCCTTTCTCCCTTCCACAAAAAAGACATTTGATGCAGAGAATATATATTTTCAAAATATGAATTTTGTGTTTGTTCACTGCTTTACTGTTTTTTTTTTAAATACATCAGCTAAAACAGACCAGATAAAGTATATCACAGTGAAGTGTACATATCTCTTCAACAACAACTTATTTGATTTTATTTTTTATTCAAAAGTCTATTCATTGATTGTTAAATACAACTGACACATTCTACTTGAGAACTTGCACCAAAACCAATAAAACAAAACAAAGCAGCGATGAAAGTTTTAAAAGCTAATCATTTTACACTACATTGCACTGAAGTTAATACTGAATACAAACAGTAAATGTAACTTTTTTTTTCAAGATAGCTCAAAATCCACTACTGTCTATACTACCAAGGCATGGTGCTGTAATATCTTCAGTGCTACATTAATAATCAGACTTCACAGTCAAGTCTGAAGTCCGTTTATTAATGTAGTAAAATATGTAAATTGAAACAGCATGCAAAAACAGAGCAGTGCACAGAATATTTAAGTATGACATAGAGCAGGGTGGACAAACCTATTCCTGATGGCAACATGTGGCCCTTATAGACCTTTACATCTGCCCCTTGACCTCTAATCTGAACCCAGATGCATCTGGCCGGCAGCTTCAATTGGTAAATACTCCACAAGCTTTTGGAAAAGGTGCGATGACAGCCCTAAGTGAAACACAGACACATTTCAAAATCTTGGGGTTGTGACTGTGATGTGGTCGTATTTAGACTTTACTGTATATTAATGAATGGATAACTCCATATGGCTTTTTTTTTTTTTTTTTTTGTACTGTGCATTATGTTTGTTATGATGTTTTTAGTTGTTCAGAGTGCTTTTATTAATTTTGTGTATGTGTGTGTCTATATATATATAGTTTCATGTTTAGTTGGGCATTATGCGTACACACACTAATGCTATTGGAATAGTTTGGTTACATTTCCTAGCAGCACAATGAATATTGAAAATTAATGATAGTATCCCACCATGCACTGTACTTTATTTTAAAATAATGTGTTATGCTCCATATTAACAGTTCCATATTGCTAAGAAATAAAACAAATATTTTAGAAAAAGTAAACGCGAACACAGACACACACACAAGTACGGCTTGACGTTTTGGTTTTATTTTTAATCAGGTGACAAATTTAGCTGATTCTGTTTCATAATTAAACTTAGAAAAAGCTGTTAATTGCAAAACAATTTTTGCTTTTACCTTCATATCTTGCCTGAGCCTAATTCTGGTCCCTTTAATTTTATTTTAAACAAAGCCGACAAAATACATGAATTGTTCATCCCAGATCCAACTTTTAACTCACATTTCATTTTTGCAGTCTCCTAATTTAATGTTATGTTTGTTATTTTTTCCGCACTAGTTTAACAGGGATGCCCTTACAGATTTTTTTAAGCATAAGAGTGTACACTGACAGCAATGCACAAAAACAAAAACAAAAAATCTGTTCTTATAATTCTGAATGGGAGATGAAGTATCTGTGGCTTGTTCGAGACAGAACTGTGTACTGTGTGTGAAAGACCTCCTGGGAAAAAAAAAAAAAACTATATGCAGGGATGTACAGTTTTTCAAGAATCTTCGCTTAAGACACGGCAATGCTGTTGCTGAATGCAGAAAAAATATGAAAGCACATGTAGCTGAAGACAACAAACAGAATCGTTGCATAGAATCCCGTCTCGTTGTCATGCGAACAGTCTACTGTTATAACAAAGAACAAAGTGTGTCTGTGTTTATATGTATAGCTACACACAGACAGATATTTCTTAAACTACATTCCATAGTGTTTAAACTTTCATAAAAATGTACCAAAATGCACATCCCTGGAGTTTCTTAGCCTTTGTGCTAAAATGTGTGTTTGATGGATAGGACGCAACATTTTGGGCATGTGCGTTTCAGGAACACATGAACAGAAAAGCTAGCGCGACCTCTGGTTTAGTACTATGCTAATCCAATTCGATAGGCCATTTACAAGTGACTACACATTCTCAAACTGGATTCAAACGGTAACTCAGAGAAAACAAGCAACTGTACAAATTCCATAAAGAGATGCCACCATATATATTGACAGCTTCTATCTCTTAAAAAAAATGTATACAGAACAATATATTTGCTCACTGTGCTCCCAAAGCAAACCAGAGGGTCAAAAAGTTAACTTAAGCATTTGTAATGGAATTCACAGCAACTTGGGAATAATGTTTACATTTATATTGGAGCAAAACAGAACCTGAACATCATAAGGAGGCTTGGTAACATATTACTAGCAGCCAATATGTTCTTTGCCAAGTTTGTAGTAATGAACAACAAGCAGGACAAAAGAGCACATTGATAATAAAAAAGAGCCTGCCAAATGTGTGTGTATATGTATGACATGACAGACTTTGTGAGGTGCAATATGTAGGCAGTCTGGCTCAATACATTGTGCAGCAGTGTTTGGGAGTTGTAAAATGTATCTATTGTGGGCTGGGGTGAGGTTTTTGGGTTACAAGTGGAATTTTATGTGAAACTTAGCAAAGTTTGAAAATGCAGGAGAAGGCTAACAACAGTCTGTGTATTTGTGTGTGCATCTTTTCCATAGCAAAAAAGCTTCAACAGGTCTGAAAAGAAAAAAAACAAAAAAAACTTGGGAGACTATTATTTTCAAAGTGTTTAGGATAAGACAAATTATTGTTGAGATAATAATTTACTTTGTTGGATTATTGTCTTTTCTTACTTCAGGGTTACAATAGATTCTTCTGAAAAAGTTAATCCTAGAGGAATCGAATTACAAAACCTCATATATGCTGTCTTCACCATCACGATGGAAAGTGACTTGTAACAGAGAGATTCGGTCATTAAATATTACAAAGCATAGGTCAGGGATTATATTTGCCTGAAATGCTTTCAAAATGAATCACGTTAGAGGCATTTGATCAAGCATGTTTACTTTGTGTTGCAGACCTTTCTTATTTTTGTAATTCCCAGGTATTATTGTAGGAGGTAGTGTGGTCCAGTGGTTAAAGTCCAGGGCTTGTAACTGGAAGATTACTGGTTCAAATCTCACCTTTGCCACTGACTGACTCACTGTATGCTCCCTGAGCAAGTTGTTGTGCTCAATCCTGCAGACAAGATGTTAAATCAATGTCCTATTGTAAGTGACTGATGATGCACAGTTCACAGCCTACCTCTATAAAGCACTTTGTGATGATGGTCCACTATGAAAGGTGCTATATAAAGATAACTATTATTATGGTTCAACACTCTGTTTTATCTACAATCAACAGAACACATTATTTACTAGAAATATAGTGTAAAGTATTTATCAGAGGCCATTTTTTTTAAAGCTGGATACAAACAGTATGTGAATTTTGGCCTGAGATCATAAACATTTGCCAAAAGCTGCATCTTACAGTTATAGTGGTGAACAAACCTTTTCAGTATATACTCATTTTTCTCCACAGTTCTTTTTCAATCTGGCCCACACTACACAAATTCATCACCATTACCTGTACATTAAAAACAAATAGAAATGTATACATGTTTTTCATATTGTAATTGACTGTGTTTTTCAGTATTCCCTATTTCAGCTTTGCAACTAGCAGATGGCCTTAACAAATAACCCAGCAGAAGGCGACTCAAGCAAATGGCTGAGCCTGTTAGAACATGGAACATGCGCTGTACTAAGCCTATCTGTCTCCATGGCAACATCTATTTTTGATGAACCTTAGGTGAGTTATAGGTTGCCTAGAAACTGGAGCCTTTACAAGTATGAAAATCCATCTGGCAGAATTATGTTTTTGTAAAAATAGAAAGATCAACCACTGTGAAATAAATCAAAGTTCAAGAAAAAATATATAAAATTACCTATTAGAGGGTTATTCTTATGGCGGTTATACTGCAGTGGATTGATAAGTCAGCCCCATATAATTTTTCTTACTTAAAAACTATTTCCATTTTACACAGTAAAATTTTACACATGAACAAAGTATATTTACAGGTTAAGAATACCACTGAGAGAAACTGTTCACTCTAAACCTTGCGGCAAGCAATCTTCAAGGAAATGTGAAAACTGAACAGAAAATGACATCAAAGTTGAAGAAAAGTTAATACCACAAAGAGAAAAACAAATATTCAGAAGCATTTGGGGTGAATAGTCAATAAATAAATTGCATTTCACAAGAAAGAAAATGCAAATCTGATTGGTTTAGTTGACCACATAAAATAAAAGGGATCCAGAAGATGTCGTTTAGTTGTAGAGATACATATGAATAGACAAATGAAAGATGAGGAATTGTGTCCACGAGTAAAAGGTCATCAGATCAGCATGATTCCACTTAGCAAGTGCACACGAGATCCAAGTATAGATACTTAAATAACAGTAAAGCACACAACATGGCAAATTGACTGGATAAAGAGTTGCTAAATACATCACATTTGGATCTCTTCTCCACCCTCTGTTGTAACAAAAGGGAATACATTTTTCATGATGCCAGTTATGTCCCTAAGGGAAACCTGTTTTCCAATTAAATATTCTGAAATGCAACTGCACAGAACATCTAGGCCGAAGCATCTGCCTGCAAAACAATACTTATCAAAGGTTTACATGCTGTAATATATATATATATATATATATATATATATATATATATATATATATATATATATATATATATATATATATATATATATAAATTTAGTAGTTGCCAATTACTTTTTGTATTTTCTCCCAAATTTAGATTATCCAATTATTTAGGCTCAGCTCACTTCTACCGCCCCCACGCTGACTGGGGAGCAGCAAAGACGAACACACGCTGACCTCTGAAGCGTGTGCCGTCAGCCGACCGCTTCTTTTCACACTGCAGACTTACCATGCAGCCACCTCAGAGCTACAGTGTTGGACAAAGCAGCTCTGGGCCTCTTATAGTTAAGCCCGTAGTCGCCCGGCCAGACTACAGGGGTTGCTGGTGTGTGGTAAGCTGAGGACACCCTGGACAACCTAAGACCCTGGCCTACAGCAAGTATACTATATTTATACTTCATGTAATTTCAATAGTAAAAAAAGAACAAAGGAAAAAAATATGAATAACAAAAAGGTCACACTTGTCTTGCTTGTTACTGAAAAACACAAGGCTTTAAATAGTTTGGTTTAATAGGTGGCGGGCCGTAACACAACACCTATTCACAGACCGTGAATTGTCCCATAATGTCACTACTCATCCTGTAGAACTGATTCTAGAAAAGATTCTGCTGGTTCATGTTATTCCATTGTAATTAGACACAGATACTTTTCTGCAGTTAAATTCTTTCTAAAACTTCCAATGCCATTAAAAAGATGATGTGGCAATTCTGTATAAGGACTAACCCCAGTGTACAATGTCCTTTTAAGGGAGCCTAAACTCCTAAAAATAAATATTTTTAAACGCCATTAATAAAGAGTTTTGTCAGGTTCAATGTGTAAACCCAGCCGCCAGATGGATGGAACCAGAATATTGCAAAAATGTGTTCAGAAGTAGAAATCCATTATAATTGCAATTTTACATATCACACAACTTCCCGTACTTTTTGTCATACATTGATGTGATTATAAGTCATTTTCGTACAGTTGTATTCGACTTCCTGAATCAATACCGTATTAAAAATGATACACAAAATGTATGCTTTGTATGGTGTAGGTTTTTGCCTTTGGCTAGTTGATACACACTGCATTGTTATAAAGGTGGGTGTGGTTAGAGGTGTATCTGGTCTTCTCTTTAGTGATATAATTGTATTACGGAATCAAATTATCTGAACAATCCACTGTGAAAACGACATTGAAACAATAAATAAACCAGGCCTTATAGTCTTAAGTAAAATGGCGGGTATTAGCCCAAATTATACAGAAGTACTTTCGTATGTTTCACTTACTGCATTAATCATTAATGCACCACATCTCTGCATTTAGATGGCAGTTCGCTTGGTTTGGGCAAGTTAACCTTGGGAAGGTTTTTTTTTTTTTTTTTTTTTTTTTTTTTTTGCTGAAACATTCCTGATTGGTTAAATTGAAGCTGCATATAGTACAACAAAAGAATACCTTCCTGCTAAACTGTACAGCAATGGTAGAAGGTTCCCTTTGTGCAGACCTTTTTTTGGAAAAATGCCTGCATAGCAAACAGAATATTTATTTGTCCATCTATACGTCCATATTTTGTTTGCTCAAGAGATCCTCAAGTAAGCTTCCCATTCCTCATTATGTAGCTCGAAGGTTTGTATTGTAACCTGAATAACAATTAAATCTGTGATTTAATTTACAGTTCAAGCGTGATAACAGTTATTCATATGTTATGATTTATTATCAGCACTGTGCATTATTAGTGGAATTTGCAAGCGGTTTCTAATGCAATCACATTGGTATGCATTTGAACATTTCGACATTACTATTACTATGAAGATCAAACTGTTGGGTCTGTTTTGTATGCAAAGTGACAAAAGCGAAAGCCAAAGTGTTACCGGTACCGTTATAAAAAAATAACACAAATGACACATCTGCTCCAATGTATGCATCTAATGTGGCACTGACTGTATGTGGTACAGCACATAGGTCTTCTTTTTATTTATTCTTTACATAAAGGGAGCATAACACTGCCCATACGTTTCAAATGAAAAAAAAGGAACGTATTGGACTTTATTATAGTTATGAGTTATAACATTATAATGGTTGCCTTTATAATTGTGCTTTATTGAATCTAATATTTGTTTTCATAACACTAAATATTATATATTGTATATTTGCTTTTGCTTTGAATCTTTATTGTACTCACCTGGTTCATGCTCTCCGGGGTTGTCAGAGATCTCAAGGACAAGCAGCTCTCTGCCTTCATAGCTCTGGCCGATGGAGTGAATCTTGGTGATGGACGGGCACTGCAACCATACCGACACGAGGGCTTCTTTGAGCTCTTCGTAACGGTGATATTCAAACGAAATGCCCCCTTCTTTAATAAACCTTTTATTTACATTCTCGCCCGTTTCTTCTCCTGATGCCAGGACAGCCAGCGCCCCACATAGCGTTAATAAAATAAGAGATTTCATTATTTTTTTCTGTATATCTGACTCGTCTATTCTGCAAGCAATCGTCCCCAGCATCAACAACGTTTTCTTACAGCACCGCCCTGAGCAATGCTGTACCTGCACAACACTAGTACTGAGCGCAGAGAACGAAGGATTTTGACTGGATCTCTGAACAGAGACTGCATCAACCTTTGCAATACATCTTGGACAACCCCTAAGGGTGGAGCTAAACTTAAAATAGTAACTGTAGTACCGTTACATAAACACACTCGTTTCTGAGACATTTTTACTGGTGGGATAAACTTGTATGATTTTTTTTTTTTTTTTTTTTTTTTATATTTTTATGTTCTGACAACATGTATGGAATGGATGATTTTTTGCGGTGTTCCACAATTAATTACGTTAATATTTAAAATACGATTAATCTGTGACAGAATACTGGTATGGCCAGAGCTCAGATTCTATACGGTACTAATAAGTATTCGAATTGCTTACAATTTGGTTTTCTGCATCTTTGCGACTGCCGTAACTTTAAACCGTTTTTCAGGAAACAGACATTTCAAACATGACTAAAATTTAAAAAAGCTATGTGTTTGGATTTAAAAAATAAGTTATTTGTAAAAGAGTTAATCATAAAAGAAACATATTTAAACGGTACCCGTGGAGCTGAGGTACAGGGTGGGCTTCTTAGGAAATCCCCCCCAGCACTGTTCTTGAATTTAATAGGCATGCTTCAAGTAAACTTTTTCCATACAAGGAGTCAGTTTTTATACTTCTTAATGTTCCATAAAATTTATGTTGAACGGGAACCCTAATTTCCACCAGCCTGTAGGCGTTTTCACTACCACAATCAATTGTTAAAATGATTTATCAAAATATTTACCTCGTGTGTAGAAGTCTTTTCTAGTGGCATAAACAAACACGTGGGAAATTGTGACCTTTAGATTAATTTTTTTAAAAATCTCTTGCTTACATTTCATGCTACTATTAATTATTATTATTTGTTTATCCTGGAGGGCTAAGTTCTGTTAATAGTGTGACATTTCCTGCAGCAGAACTGATTTTACATAAAAGGGTAATATAATGTTTGACATAAGCTGCCTAAGCTTCCCCCAGTTTCACACAGGATACCAACACACCTAACCAACTTGGTTAAGATAAGGTTCTGTCCCTATGCAAACACACTTTACACATTGGCCAAATTGTTTTATTCTAATGCTGTTTGCAATGCTGTTTTTTTTTCAAATGGAAAATCTAAGTGGAGAGCAAGGTTTAAATTAATATAATACAGAATGTTATAATTAAATTACAACAGAGTAAATGCTTGTTAAATATGTTCCACTGAACCACAAATAACGTTATATGCTACATTGCTGAAGATAGATAACCTATTGTTTTTTCATGCACATACTAGACTCAGACTTTTATTAAAGACCACCAAATGAATGCCTGCATATTTTTTTTTTTTCAAATTATTAAATCAATCACCAGTACATATATACTACCTGTATGTATAAAGTCTGCTTCAAATGTCATTTGAGTGGACTTTATAAGCAGATTTGAAAGTATTTTCCTTGTATGGATTAAAAAATATATAAACATCACAGCAGGGTGGTGTGAACTGATGTGACTACCACTTTTTATAAACACCCAATTGTGTCTCATTACTACCAATACAATACTGTGACAGTCAATTGAACAGCAACATTGTTCCTGACAAGCCTTACAGAGGCAAGCACGAAGCAAACATACTCTGCACTGTCTTCTGCATAAACTACACTATTTTGTTGTCAAGCGAACATTCCCAACTCACTTGGGGGTAAAATGCAATGGTGGAGATAAGGTATTGCACAAAGACCCTAGAGCTCTTAAAAAGTTGGAAAGTACAGAGTTGTCATGTGAAGTGCTCCATAATTATCTGTATTATTGCCTACTGCGCTTGTTTGGAATATTTTTAACAATGTTTCTGGTTCTTGTCTCAACCTTGACCAGTATTGCTTTAAAATATGCACTAAGGCTAGGAAGCTTTAGCACATTATTCAGATTGTCTTTAAGAACAAAGAACTGTTTCTGTTGTCAATTTTGTCTCAGGCAATCGCTTACTTCCACAATACATTTTGTAGAAACTTTATAATTTGACTATAAGCATCAATACTAATGGTGTTACGAGTCCACATAGTATTTTTTATTGTTGACATATAACGGACTGCCCAATGCAATGTGTTATATTGCTCCCTCCGGTGAATACATACAGACCAACACTTACTACAGTACGGTTACACACATATAGATTACATTTCTTGACCTGACAGACTTTGGTGGATGTCAATTAGAGCTTCTGTGTTTAAGATTTAGAGGGGTAGTAATATTAACAATAACATATTTGAAATATTCAACTGTCAGCCCATGTGAATTCTCTGGAGCTATTAAATAGATTAACCGGTCTGTCTCTAGCTAAGTGTAATATCATTATTGCAGACTTATTTATACATTTATGAACCTTGCTTTTTAGGGCGACATGGTGGCTTGGTGGTTAACACTGCTGCTTCTCAGTTCTAGGGTCCTGGGTTTGATTCCGCCCTAAGAGGTATGTCTGTTGTGAGTTTGCATGTTCTCCCTGTGTTTGTGTGCATTTTCTCTGGGTACTCCGGTTTCCTTCCAGTCCAAAGGTGGCTAGGTGGATTGGCCTCTCTAAATTGTCCCTTAGTTGCCATGCAGTGGACTGGTGTCCTGTCCAGGGTGCAGTCTCACCTTGCACCCTTATGTCTGCTGGGTTAGGCTCTGGCTCACCACAACCCTGTAAAGGGTTAATGGTTATAGATAATGGATGGATGTCTATCCTCAAAGAAAAAAGAGCACAGCTGCTTTCTCTGTATATAAATTAAAGGTAGATGCCCAGAAATTACATCACACTACTGCAACATGCATGTGTATGTAACAGCTTTTTTTTATTAATCAACATACAAGAACTAATAAAAGGACATGTAGGCCCTAATCATCCTATTTTTTTATGATTCTGCTCCTCACCATTTCTACATGATAATGATACAGTAAATGGACTGTAAACAACATGAAATATAAATCATAGTATATTCACATCAAATTTGCTAGCAAGCATGGTTAGCAGTACAGTACACATTCATGTAATTACATGATGTTATTTTTTAGCCGTGTGAGTTTAAAAAAATGTCCCCATTAAAACTAAAAATGTTGACTTGTTTTATTTTATATACTGTACATCAATCACCTTCTTATACATTTTTGTAGACAACCATGGACATAACTTTTTAATTTACAAATCTGATTTGAATCACCATGTCAACAACATAATAAGAAAAACATATACCCACCAAAAATTTGACACTGCTAAGCTACTACCCTGGGTGTAATGTGTGTGTGTGTGTGTGTGTGTGTGTATATATATATATATATATATATATATATATATATATATATATATATATATATTTTTTTTTTTTTTTTTAAATAGACAAACGTGTCTCCCAGATATTCTACAAAAGTTGTATAGAATTTCAACTCTCTACTTGTAATCCATGTCTCACAATTATCTGGAATGTGGCAGTTTATATATATATCATATATATATAAATCTGTTACAGTGCGTAATCGGTTATAACACACCAAGGTCGTCGCTCCCATTTCCCCCATAATACAATCTGACTCTCAAACCCTGGGTGAATGTTCCAGATGCACAGTATATGGCATTGCAGACAGCAAAAAATGAATTTTTTTTCTCTGTTAACATGAAACTTGATTTGGTGGACACAGTAAGAAATAGGTTAAAACTCAAGCAGCAGTTTTAAATTTTAGTTCGTATAAAGTATATTTTAATATATATATATATATATATATATATATATATATATATATTATATATACATGTTACAGACTCTACTTTGCATGGATGGCTAAAAGATGAAAAAAAACAAAGCGGTTATTTTGAGAAGACTGACTCCAAAGAGGGCTGCTCTAGGAAAAAGATGTCCTGCGCTAAAGACAATGAGCTAGACTCTTTATTCACTTGGTTTCTGCAGGAACGTCAACAGGGAGGCGGGGACATGAAAACATACAGGGGGGGTTGTTCAGATCAGCGCTGGCAGAGCCGAGCGAGACAAGCTGCTTGTGAGTGTGCTGCTGTGGGAGTGCAAGACTGTTGTTTTTGGTGCGGCCCAGACTAACAGGGGCCAGGAATAATCGTCCCAATAAGCTGTGGATTTGAGTACCTGCAAATTGTGTGTGTCTCCTTCCTTGATTTTCCACCATACGCTACACTATTAATTTGGCTTGTGGGCATTTAAATCATTTCGGGAATAAAAATGCCAATATTCGTTATAAGGTGAAACACAAATAACACAGTCTCCTAATTATAGGTATAATGAGTAGCAATTAATAAGACACCTTGACCTACTAGAATATCACAATCATTGCATTATACAATGGTTTGTGTTTTCTTGGCTGCTGTATCAAATTGTATGTATCATACTAACAAACAGGTCTACATCTCGCTGATGCATCCAGACAAACCTATTTACACCAACACAAAGTTCCTTGCTGTATTACCACTAACCTCAAGACAAGGCTTGATTGGTGGCTTACTTTTGTTTATGAAAAGGCACTGTTTGTCTTTGTATGAGTGGATTACAGTACTTACAAAGTTACACATTTAAACAGACAGAGGACACTACAGAATGTACAAGTATGTCAGTCTTGTTTGTTGTTTATAAAATTGACATTTAGTAGTATACCAACATTGCCCAGATAGGTTATTTTGATAGTGATTAGTTCCCAGTAATTAGATTAAATCCGAGTCCCATAAGAAGAATTTATTCCACCCAGGTTATCCCAACAAATCAGATGGAATGCATTAAGTATTACCTTAAAACACACATTGTGAAATAATTTACATAGGACTAAGAAATATGTAAATGAATCGACTAACCTATGTAAATGACAGTTTGAAGTTTACAGTAGAATAATGAAATTCTGTCAAATTTACTTCAGTCATACCAACAGGCCATTGCTGAACATCAAAGAGAATTGCAAAGTGTGTATTTTTGTTTCTGACAATTGAGAAATGTGTCTCCTAGAACCAGATAAGATTAATCTGAACAGTTTTATAGTACAGTATCGACCACTTACACAGTACAGGGTTATTGCGGGAGGCCATTTATATCGGACAAATAGCATTTGCCATTCCCATTGATTTCACTAACAAAAGCATTGTTTATACTGTGTTAAGCATGCCGTATAGTTTGGATAAACTTAGCATCAGCATGAAAATTCAGTGCAAATAAAACGTCTCCGTTAGATACAGTGCGCTTGCTAAAACATGCCTGGAACTATGTCAGTCAGCAAACAAAGCAACGTTGCTTCAAGAAAGCTGGGTTTCTGCAGTTGAAGTGCTGATGAAAATACAACCAAAAAACTGAAACTCTGACAACACCAGAGAGGATGTCAGAGGAAGAATTCTCAGCTGTTTCACCTTAGCAGACACCGATGATGTAAGCGTGTGTGTTGCGCTTGTAACACTGCGGCGTGCTATAGAGCAGCATCCGGATAGAGAGCCTCCGCGTACCGGTAAATTCGTACTACTCAAAGGGTTAACAAGTTAAGGATAATGGTCAATTGATTAACTTGTTAAAGTTCATGACAGCGCTTATCCCATAGCTTTGTGATGGGGGTATGGAGTATGGAAGTGGAAGTGTGCTGGCATTGCGTAAGCAGAAGTAAGAGAAAGAAATCAAAACCAAAGAGCGAGTAAGCTATCTGTTTGTTCCAGTACTATACTGTGCAGATAAGTAAATCAGTCACAATATATGTTTATGTGTAGTTCCGAGGGGAACCTAGGAACTGTTTTGATTTGGATTTGTTTAGTTGGGTAAATGGCGTGTCCGTCTTGACGTCAGACAGGGACCACACCTTGTTTAGTATTGTTTAGTTAGTGCTCTAACAGAGCTAGGTTTATTTTGTTTGGTGTATTAGAAGTTGTTTCCCCACCGCCTGTAAAAAATAAAACCAACACTGGTTTCAAACTGTAAATCAAGACTTCAGCCTGATCATTTACACTGCCCTTGACTACCTCACATTACAATTAGCAAAAACGCCTCCATGCATCAGCAGTTTAAATACAGTATACAAATGTCAGTGGTCTTCAATCACTGAGGGCAAAACATCAAAACAAGTCCTCATGGGTAAAGCTTGTTATATGATCACGATAATGTTTATCAAGGCTGCAGAATCCTATTTTACTACAGTATACTTGAAAAGTGATTATCTTTTGAGGGTGCCTAGTTCAACTGCCATGCAATGTTACGTGTAATGGCCTTTGAGTTAAAATGACATTAAAGTAATTTCCTGTCAGGACTACCGCTGCATTTAAACATGTGTATCTTATTTAATTTTCAGTTGTGATGCAAATCTCAGTTTTTCATTAAACGGAGATGCAAAGCTCAGCAATCCCCCTTCTTCCTCCTCCTCCTCCTCATCGCGCCGCACCGCAATCTCACTCCCTGTACATGCATATTACACAATAACACTGCTGTACTCAGTATGTAATCAATGAATGTGTAGTCACTTTATTGAAACACATTTTCACTTACAGAGAACACAAAAAACATACCTGCGCTATGCAGTGGCACTCACCATCTGATTACAAACAATGTACTGTTTCCTGCATCATTGCACAATCCATGCTGCATATGTGCCTAATTACACGAGATGTGATCAAATTCAAATAAAAAGGTACATGCATGTCATTGCAATCGTATTACGTATGTACGTATTACATGTAGTCGGTTTGCCCCAAAATGATTCTTACAAGCAGCGTATTTTAGCATGGTTAGTATAGGAATTATTTTGTCCCAGTGGTTTTGATCACTATATGCGGTTGATTCTTATATTAGTGATTCTTAAAACGGGAGTGCACTGTATGAAGATAGAGCCCACAGAGAATGATCCTAATGCTAACACTAATGTCAGTAACATATTGTACAGCCAAGGCTGTAGATTAAAATTACAGCTATAAGTATGACTAAAAAGTTTATGACCATGACATATTTACAGTGTTTACACAACAGTACAGAATGAGAAATGGAAATTGGATATGGTTTGGGTACTTGTGAGAGCGGCCAGCAGCGGGTGCTTGGGAGTGTGTCCGCCAGGCTGCATGTGTGTGTATCTGGACAAGCAGTGAAGCAGGTAGAGCAGTGGACTCTACAGGGTGCTCACAAACAGCGGTTTAATAAAAGGAACAATTTCAACTACAAAACAACGTGTCGTCTCCTGTTCCTCTGTTGCCTGCGTGAAATGCTACAATAGTTTGTTTCAAATCAAATACAACATAAGAAAGTTTTCAAACGAGAGGAGGCCATTCAGTCCATCTTGCTCGTTTGGTTGTTAGTAGCTTATTGATCTCATGAAGCATGTTCTTGAAAGATCCCAGTGTCAGCTTCAGCTTGTAGTGTTGGATATTACAAGTAAGTAATATCCAGCAATACAAATCCATGCTGTGGTAACTAGCCAAGTCATTAGGTTTCCTATACTACATTATGTTAAACAAACAAAAAAGTTACATATTGAGTGGTATACATCAAGTCATTGTTTACAATTGAGTGCTACATCCCTGCCCCCTAGCTATTTTGTGAAATTCAAGTAAATAACATCTCAGCTCGCTGATAATGTGCTACTTTGAACACCCGTAATAAATGTACTTCGATTCAATGAATCACAGTATGAATTCTAAAAACAATACAGTACTCACCTTCACAATTTCCACTGGCTGGCAGCTTCTACCGGAGCACAGATCCGCCGTACTCAAAATATTGTGATGAAGCCACTGATGATCAAGACACTGTGTTTTGTATATTACTTTAACTCCCACAGTGTGTTACTACTGATAATTCAGGGGAACTTACAGCTTACCTTGACATGGTTAACCACATAACAGCAGATCAGGCTGTCATTAAAACAATAGCGAAGTCAGCATAGCGCTATACAACACAGTCCGTTTAATTACTGTATGAACATAGCCCAAGTTTTAAATGTTTACAACACTCAACAATGTTGTCGAATTTGTCATTCAATCTTGTTTTGTTTTAATCAGTTTTGTGTACTTGTTACTTTTTTTCAGCCAGCACATTTAAATGACCCTTGTTTGTTGCATTTTAAAAGATTGTTTTAAACACTACAATGTAAATGTTGACTTAGTAGCTACCATTAAATGTCAAAAGGTTTCAAACCTTGGTGATTTTCTTTGATGCGTTATTAATTTTAGGCAACTTACAATAGAAACTTTTTTTTTGTTTGTTGTTTTTTTGTTTTTTAAATAAAATGGCACTTCCTTGAAATGTGTTTTTTTTAAGTTTTTATTATTTTTATTGTCATTCGTGAATTTCTTGAAAAGGTACTGTGAATTTTCCATGGCCCTATTTATAACCCCCAGATTGTGATACTTAATACCTTAAGCTAAAGAATGTGGCAAGTCTTAGTAAGTATTATTACTGGACAAGCTAGAACATACAGCACCAACACACATTATGGAAACATTGATTCCTAACTGTGCAATTCTTAACATTATAATGGCTGTTGAACCATAGCATGCAGTTGTCATTCAGTCATATTTTCAACCACTTTTGGTGACCCCATCAGTTTGAGGAAAATGTTCTGCGGGATATACTAACTTATATTATATATATATATATATATATATATATATATTATATATATATCTATATATATATATATGCTTGGTATTCTACGAACCAATTTATCTTATTTGTGTTAATTGGTACATCATCAATGCAATGTAATTATTAATTGAATTATAACAGTTTGCATTCAGAGTAACGTGAGGACTCAACACTAAAGTCGTTCAGCAACACATTACCACTGGAATTATAAATTGACCCCAGGTCTGCTCGATACACTGAAAGACTGGGGATGGCGAGTTTCTTGCTCATTTTTACTCAAGACCTACTACTTAAATATCCTGTTATTCCTGAATATATAATCATCTCCTCTTTAAAAACATAAAGAATGATCCTTTTACTATGAATGCTGAATGACTAGGTGGAGCGTTTGTTCTGTTTCACCCAGTTCCTGAATGGTGGCTGCAACAGTAGGTGGTGTTCTTAGCAGTCGTCAGCCTCAACCCATTCCCAGCTAGAGATGGAGATGGTAGATGAGAATTAAATCTATTAGAAAGTACAATTCTCATGACCTATGTTCACTGTATGCAAACATTTTGACAAAGATGGCTCCATATGCCCCATTATACTGCAATTATCAATAACTAATGCTAAAGAATGTCCAAATTTAAGTATCATCTCAATGTAATAAAATCATGTCTAAGTTATGTAAAACAGACTGACAGTATGACTCCTGATACTCATCCTAATAACTTAAGTTAAAAATATCTTTGATGTTTCATGATGAATGAAGTCCACACTAGGTGCTGACCACATACACTTTTAAGCTGATGTTTTAAGTGGAAAGTCGTTGAGGTTTTGCAAAAAAATCACCCACTCCAGGAGCAATAAACTTTACTTGTCAAAACGCTTAACACCCATACCAGCAATGGGATTGGGCCTCCCAAAATCATGTGTTTGTATGCATGTACAAACAGTATAGTACAGTTTTCTCTTTGTATTAATAATTGTTGAAGCAAAATACAAGAAGCATATTTATTTAAAAAACAAAAACAACATCATCTTAAGTTAATAAACATTGGTTCAAAGAGCATTACACAACATTCCTATACACGTACAATAACAGAAGAAATACAACAAATTTTATTGAAAGAAAAGCATTTTGGTCATTTGTATAAGAGAGCCAAATCACTGATTCTGCACATCACATTCAGCATTCACTCGCATACAGTAGTAGCAAAAACAGCAGCTAGAAGTAAATGAAGTGTTTATGACATGCAGATTCATTTAAAATCCAGGAAACCAATGTAAGTCTGCATTTGAATTCATGCCACAGCATTCTTAAATTAGATGAAAGAAAGGAATGCATCAAAACATGACCAGGATATGAAAGAAGGTAAAACACATAAATACAAATATTAGATTGCCTTTTTTGTTTAAACAATTTTGGCATTAAATTAAATTAATTTAAAATGTTTTTGAGCAAGGTTTTGCTCATTCTTCACAACTGGCATTTAGTGTTAGGCAGACTCAATATCTACATCTATTTAAAATAAAATACATTATATAGGTTGATGTTATTTGTAATTCTGTGCCACTGAAAACTGTATAATTAAGTCCTGAAATGCTGCAAGGGATTGCCACGAACAGCTTCAGCTGTTTTTTTTGTATAGAACTGGCTTCCTCTACTGTAAATACTGATGTTTATTAGCTCATTGAGAGTTTGTAAAAACATTACAACTGTTAATGGTTATTGTCCTTGTCTTTTCAGATTCTTCTGCATGATAAACTATCCTCCTTCAGATCTCAATTGGTCCATGTACAACTTTAAATAGCTGTAATTACAGTTGATTTTCAGTCAATGTGCACCTTCAGACTTAGGGTATTCTTTTCCCACAATAAATGTCTGTGTTAAAGGCTAATCCCATGTAGTGCTCTGATGAAGTGCAAAATCTTCAATGTCTCCACTCCTTGCCTGACATTTAAGACAGTACTGTCGTCCTCCACACTGTCTCAGAATGAAGCAGCTCAGCGAAGATGCTTTAGACAGCAAATTACTTCAGCAACAGCTTACTTCAGATTCAGAACAGCAGTAAATCCACGCCTAGTCATAACGGCTTGTCAAGTACTGCAACACCTAGGGGGAAAGTCAACATGAAAAAACCATAATACCACTATTCAAATTTAATCACAACTGTGTAAGCATTTGTTTTGTTTTTATATATATATATATATAAGTACAGTATATAAAAACCAACAGACTAAACCTTGTGATTATGATACACTTAAAGCTTGAGCTAAAGAATGTCCAATAGCAAGCTTCACCACAATTCTACAATAAGACTGTTGGATTGACTCTGTATATCACCAGAATATTATACACTCAAAGATACTTCGCAAGGTTCAACACAATTTGACAAATTGTTCTCTATATACAGAGAACTGACATAAGTACACCTGTTTATTCTGGAATCATACACAGCACTGGGAGAACATTACTGGAGTTAATGCTTTGTGGTGCCACCCTATACTTATTGCAAGGCAGCAATGTGCTTACACATAGTATCCTGGTCTGCGGGATTGCAGTCCATTGCTGACAAAGCATCTGTATTAGGTAGTCTAGCGCCAACAGTTTAGCACCAATTTAGAAAACGATTTGCACCCAATTCTCCAAGAAGGGCCTATGCCAATTCTCATATGTCTAAAGAGGGCAGTATTTTTATGGAAGATTGTGTCCCAGCTCACTTTAAATACCTCACAGATTTAATAAATTCTAAAGAATCACTGTTTCCTGGCATTACTTTATATGTGCACAAATGCCTGCAATCTATTTCATAAAAGCCCATACAGACAAGGTGATATCTCACATGCAATTTTTCTTTAGACCTTTGCAATCTTTGCAGACCTGTATGATGTCCAAGTTTGTAATAGATAGGGTTTTGTGCAACTTTTTAAAAATCATTGTTGAGGGTTCAAGTTCAAACTTGATCTGGGACAGGATTCAAACCACATACTATGGGGCAGGCTATATCCTACAAACACTCCAGTTTTACTGAATGGACAGAATGCTACCAGTTTAAAGCAAAAGATTTCAAAGAAGACTTCACTGGTGAGCGAGAGATCTGGAACCACAGCGCTTGTGGTCCCAAATTGTCTATAATAAATAAGTATTAGGCTACGAAAAGGACTGGTTTGACATAACATGGTCTGTAAGTTGTCCTTTTTAAAATGGATATATGCCCATTCCTCAATAATTACTGCCAAAATATCAGAAGTTTTCATAACAAAAGTCAAGAAATGTGTTACTTTTCAAAGTAGTAACACAAGCAAATATCCCTATTAAACCATCAAACACAAACCGATTCAGTGCTGATGCATGCATGGCCTGTTTGGAATCACGTGGATACTTGCAGGTTACCTGCATAACTCCTTCCTGTGCTCATACAAGCAGGCAAAAGGGTCCACTTGTCAGCTGAAGGGTTGTAATACTCTACTGATGACAGGTTACAGGAGCCATCATCCCCACCAACTACATACAGCAGATTGCTTACTGCACAGACACCTGCCAAAAGGAAAAAAACAAAAAACAAAAACCATAAGCCTCATGGTCCATGCTTTCTCATTTAGAATAGGCGGCATACCAATTTTTTTTCCCCATTCAACTCAAAAGCAGCCAAAGAAAGAACAGAGCTTCGACTACAAACCTAGGGCCCTATGAAATCCGCACTGCGGCAAACACAGACAGAATCACAAAATTCAGTAAAAAAAACAATAAAAAAAAAAAAAAAAAAAAAACACACTGAATTAGACACCCAAGGACATCACCAGAAAATCAGTTTAAACAAACAAAATGTGTATAAATTTAAAAAATTACAGTGAAATGGTGTTTGTATATCAAGAGGCTTCAAGAGACACACCATGGGAACCTCTCAGCTAGCTACCATTATCGCTTGGGGGGGGGGGGGGGGGGGGGCACTACCTACAAGATTAACTATTTTCAATTAAAAACATGTAAACAATGGGAAATTACATATTTTCAAGAGTAACAAAACGTAATATAAATGGATGTGATATGCAATCACATTTTCAATCGACATTTGGTTGCATATTTATTAAATATTAATTGTACATTAATTTAATATGCACTTGCATATCTATTTAATATTAATTTATGCCACACAATATAAAATGTTACCGATATTACTAACTGCCTTTTTATTACATTAGAATAAATCCAAATATTTAGGCTTTTATCTACCTTTTTTGTCATTAATTAGTAATGAAAACATTACATCTTTTTCGGAATATTATAGTTCAGCTTGTGTTGAAAAGAAAAACTACTTAAAAAGCCTATTTTTTTTACTTTACAATGTTCCTAGTTTGTTTATATTGTGCCAATTTGTACCTTTCGTTCTTAAAGCACTTTGATTAAAACACAAATCACTTAAAAAACAAAAGGACAACAGGGGGGCTGTTGTCGTCCCCTCCCCCACCCCCCACCCCCCCCCCCCCCACCCCCCAAAAAAAAAAACTTTAAATACTACTGCACCCTTGACAGTGACTAACACTGTTATTAAATCTAGAGGCTATATATGTTACCTGCATTTCTTCTGCACATATTCATATCTGCAACCTGCTTCCAGGAATTTGTGGCAGGGTCATATACCTCACAGCTCTTTCTCACCAGTGGCCCATCATGACCTCCAACAGCATACAATAATCCTTTCAAAACTCCAACACCTACAGATTAAAGCAGAGAAACAATTTTCAACCGCCAAACACCGCCAAATTACGTTTTCTAACTAAGATATACAAAAATGACTCGTCACGGATAGCTTGTGGGGACATCAGAACAGGAAGGAGAAAAACACAGTACTGCAAGGTATTAAGCACTGATGCACGTGTTTATTAAATAAAACGTTTAAAACAAAAAAAACACTGATATGAAAACAAAACTGCATGGTCGCCAAAACAAACAGACACCCACAGTGAACAAGCATTGTGCTGGTGTAAAGCCAGCACGAGTACAAACTTATTTATATTTGTACCTTCAATTTACGTTCCACCTCTGAACAAAACCCAACCTCGAGTGGGAGATCCCGGCCTCTTATGCAGCTGTGCCTGGGCTCGACTGCATATCAATCATTCAAAAATCGGGCCCAGGCACCTTCTGCATGTGAACTGTATTGGCAGGGAAGGCCATTAATCCTTCCCTGCCGACCTAAAACACCTGTGCACACATACATTATTATTTAACAACAACAGCACAACAAACAATACAAAATAATGTCACAGTACTAAAAAGAGAAACTTAGTGAAGAGCACCTGAGAATGATTTAATTGACTCCGTACAGGATGTTACAGTAATATCCAAGTCCTATATTCAAATTAGGCAGAAAAACATGATAGCATACTACAACTACTAGGTCTAATACTAACATTATCTGTATGTGTGGTTTTTTTTTTTTTTTTTTTTTTTTTTTTTCTGTTTGATGAACAAGTGCTCTCTACCACATTCCTAACTACTGCATTCCTGCAGGGCCTAGCCAGAAATTCATGCAACTTTGAAGTCAAATCTTAACCCAACAAATCAGCCAGACTACCAATACAGACAATATAATGTGGTAATTTCACACTGGGGAGAAATGTCAAACAGAACCCTCTGGAAGCAATTGTCTGACCTGCTCCACTTCGTCTTGTGCTCATCTCTGCAACATAATTCCATTCGTTGGCGTTGGGGTGGTAGGCCTCCACTGTGCTGAGACATTGCCTGGATGCACCATCATAACCTCCAACTGCATAGAGCAATCCTTAATGAGGAACAATTATTGCATTATTATAATTATAATGCAATGTGATCTTTATTTTTTTCTATTAAAGAGTCTAATTATTTAGTATCTTCATCAGACTAGTAAATAAATATGTTCAGTTTTCTGACAGAAACAAAGTTGCAAAATAAAATAGTCAATTCTCCTTAAAACAAACTCTAACGATACTACAAATTTTCTACATGGTCCTAGATAAATTTAGGTGTTGCTTATTGTAAATTACTTCTTATAATACAAATTCACTTTTTGGAGCCCTCCCAGGGAAGAAATTTTAATAAAATGAAAATCCCCCTAGTTCAAACAGTAAAGGATATTGGGAAATGTATTAACTTGGATTCACATTAGTGCTTCTGTGATATATTTTGGTGCTGTTTTGGGACTACAGATCCTATGATGCACTTACAGTTGTCATAGTGCTCACACATCATATCCTTAAGGACAAAAGTGGAGGTGTTAAAAGCGGCGGATAATGCAGCACCACACAGAAAAAAAAAAAGATGTTGCAGAGCTCAAAATTACCACGACAACTTTCTCAACCATTCTGAAAAAACTGAATACAATACAGGCCTATGAACAGCGAACTGTGGATATTAGTCAGTGTTTCTAATCTGCTCAATACCTGATGCTGAGGACCCCTTTAGTGGTTTAAAAATGCATTTGATCAGAATGGGACATGAATATTGCAAGTGCAGTTAATTTGCAATGTATACTTTAAGTTCACTTCCAACCGTATTTTCAATATTTCTCTCAGGCAATAATTATTTCTATCAGTAAGTGTCAGAATTTGTCTCTGTTACCTTCTATCATGCTACCCCTCTGCTTCACACTCTCCACTTGCTACCAATTTCTGCTTACATTCAATTCAAGACCCTTACTCTAGACCACTCTCTTCACCACACTGCCCCCTCCTACCTCCAATACTGCATGTCTACACCTCCTCTCACCCTCTCTGTTCCTCCTGTGCTGGCTTATTGGTCATGCCTTCCCTCCACTCTCCATCCTCCCGTGCCCACTCCTTCTCTTGCCTAGCCCCCTCTGTGGTGGAACCAGCTATCAGAGAGCTTCAGGATTGCTCTGTCTCTCTCTGCCTTCTGCCTCCTCAAGACCCCCCTGTTTAGACTGCACATGTAGATCTCTTGATCTATCCCTCCTACCATGCACTGGACTTGCCTGATCAAAGCATCATATTACTGGACGCTCAGCTGATGCACTATCCTTGCACTAGTATGTCATTGTAGACACAAATTGTCTTAATACTAAATTGTTACTTATTATTTTATATTGTATTATAATAGTATTTGCACCTACTGTAAACTACACTATTTAATATTGTTTTTGCACTGTGACCTAGTATTGCCCTGTATCACTTGTAAGGCTACCTTGGATAAATGTGTCTGCCAAATAAACGAATAATGTATAGTATCAAATACAATACACCCAAAAGTTCTGTTCTGGTGAGATTTGTGTTCTCATGGCATTGATAAAAGCTTAATCCTTCAGTTGAAAAAACTGTTATATATACAGTTGGTTATGAGAAATTCTCCTTCATCTCAATAGGTCAAAAATATAAAAGATCACTTTCTATTATATGGATACCCAAGAACTGTTGGATATCATTTAAGGCAGAGATCCAAAATGTAGACAAGAAAGGAGGCATTGGCATGTTTCACAAAACAGCAATGGGACAGCACTTAAAACTATAAATGTAGCTCTGGAATAGCCCTGTGCATGTACACAAATAACACATCTCAGCACTCACCTCCAACAACACCAACTCCCACACTACTTCGCCGGGTGTTCATAGGTACTATGTGAAACCATTCATTTGTCTTTGCGTTGTAGGCTTCTACAGTTGACAAACCTGCAGCAAAAAGTCAGTACTTAGAGAAACAAACAGCATTTAACAAACAGTACTTTATTGCCTGACATGAAAGTTCACACTCTGAAGATTCCCTCTCTTTAATTTTAGAACAGCAAAACTCAGAGAAGATTGCCACACTCCTTCAGGGGAAGCCTGATCAGGTCTGTACCTTACATAAGGTTACAGGGTGATCCACAGGGTAGTAACCGACAGCAGAGATTTTGCCTTCACAGGCAGAAGAGAAACATGTTCATTTCACACATCTAAGTTTGTGGGTTGTCTTTTTAGTTCTGACATCTTTGTATAAATGTGTTAAATAATTCATGTTTTACATCAAAAAAGTGTGTTTTGAATGTAATTAGCAACCTATCCACTCTCATCCTACATCAAGTGGGGAAAAAAATGAAATAAAGGACAACACACCTGTACTCCCATCAAATCCTCCTACAGCATAAAGAAGGCCGTTTAACACAGCAGCTCCCAAAGTGCTTCTCCTGTCCTGCATGCTGCCAACACATGTCCATTGGTCCTTAACTGGATCATATGAATCAACTGTGCGCACTCTTAAAGAGCCGTTGAATCCACCAACTGCATAAACAAATCCTCCCATGCAGACGACACCTAAAAAAAACAATAGGAAACAAGACTTTGGTTGACTTTGGAAAGCAACTTAAACTGATAACACAGAGCCAGAGCAGCAAGTCTGCAACTCGGTGTTCAGCATCACATGGTTAACACATCCCATTTTTAGGAAAGGCATTAAAGGAAGGAAACAGTCCCAATCTATAGATGTTTGAGTGTATGAGCCTGAGCTCATAACCTCTGTGGATTGAAAACTTGTAAACAGACCCAAATGTTAAACTGGAGTTATTTTTTCCATCAACTATACATAAAATGACTGAGTACTCTCTATCAAACAGGACTTATTCTTAAATTAAGACTTGCATATTAAAACAAAAATCACTAGAAATGAAAAGAGAGCGAGCTCAATTGTAAATAAAAAAAAAAAAAAGCCTTCTGCATTTTAAAACTCCATTAGAGCAGACATTTTGAAAAGGATTCGAAACAGACTTTAAAGTTATGTGTAAAAAAATTGCCATGACGTTAACAATGAAAATAAATGACAGGTGTGTTGTTATTTAAACAGCTGTATCAACATGTGGGGATATTGTCATGTGTGGTCCTAAAAAACGTCCTCCCTTGTACAAGGTGCAAGCACCAGAGATGCATGGCTCTTTGATAGAACCAACTTAATTTTTTGGGAGTTTCCCCACTGACGATGGGAATGAGAATGCAAAAGATGGGAGCCCAGCTAACAATGTTTAAGTTTTTTGCAGTTATCAGGCTTTTGAAGACTGTCACCCACACCTGTGATGTGCAAAACTTGGTAAAGGATCCTGTAGTGTCTTTGACAGACCCACTGAGACCAGAACCTGACCCAAGACTGTCATCTTGATTTTTGGGATACAAATTGAACATTTGTGAAACTGCAACAATGGTAAAATATTGTAGTGCTGGGATGAACACAGGATTTTCATACTTGGATATTTGTTCATAATTTAAACATTTGTTCAGATATTCGTTCATTTTTCAAAAAGTAATATAAGCCATTATATTGCTCTGAACGCAGGGAGAGACAGCATAGCAGCAGAGGGCCTTTATCTTACAGATAGACCTTACAATATATAAATACATTGTGTAGGACTAACTTTACCCCAGTGAATTAACTACAAAACAAAGGATGCCAGACAGTAGTTTAAGTTGAACTTTGTTTTGTTTATTCCTGAAATAAACAGTACATAGACACTGCATTTTTTTTCATTTCTATATATAAAATAAATAAAATAAATAAACGTCTACCTAGTGTTTTAAATAGACTGAATAACTATAACTATCATGTCGGCCTATATTTTAAATCATTAAGTATTTATTGAAACCACCTAGTGCTTAACTAAGTAATGGAACTAATGGAATTCCTTGTTGAAATGTATTTGGTTTTAATAATTATCTACCTATTGTGTGTTCATTTTTAGCGTAGGTAAAACCAGGGTTAACGTTATAACAAAATAATTTCCATGACAGATTAAATTAACATTTTATAGATACTGAATAAACTTAATGTCCTGAAAGGTCATGGCCCATTACCTTATAAAAATCATAATGTTTAGCAGTTATTTCATTTTACTTTTGGTCTATAAAATATCCTTCATACCTGATCTGTAGTAATGTAGGTATTTGTACTCCTGTCCAATATGATTTGCATTGTGGGCCTCGTACAAACCTCAGTTATCTATCAGGAAGCTCCATTAGCAATGATTTCCCGCTTCATGAAAAATACTAATAATGTATGTGTCAAAAAAACCCCAGAATATTGGCAATTCTCAGGGTCAGTCATATACTGCAGCATAAGGTATCAGAAAAATTCTACTGCAAAAAATATATAAATAAATAAAAAAACATTTTGAATAGCAACCTACTACCAAATATACATTAACTTAGAGCCTTGATAATATATACAATCTATATAAATATCACTACACAACATTTTCAGGAAGTTGGGTACTGTTTAAGCAAGGCATTTCAGAATGACAGCTTTCCATAGAGAACACTGCGTGCACACCCACAGAAAACGTAAATTCTGGCGAGGCGGTAAATAAGTCCAAAGGATTTTTATCATTTGTAGCGAATATAAAACATCTGATTTTTGTATCCAAATACATGTAAAAAAAATATTTGTTCGAATAGTCGGATATTTCTCCTAGCACAAAAATACTGCAATAACTGTACTGTGTTTTAAAGAACGTAAAGCCAGCAGAAATACTATTGCAGCAAATTATGAGCAGGATAACAGGATTCTAACTAAGAAAAGGGAGAGCAGGCATTGACCTAATGTTAGATTAAAAAAAGCATGTCTGTTTACCAATGCTTATTAGTTCTTGGAAACTGTCCACACTTAAGAAACAGGCCTCCCTTATCTGAGATCTACTCAGACCTGGGAAAATAACAGGAATTTAAATCTTGCTAGAAGAGCTGATCTGCGTGACATGAACTAGATGTTGTAAACAAATTGTTAAAGCACACTGTTCAGGATAATGTTATAATATACTCTATTAGCTTATACGTAATGCTGTAGGGTTCTGTATTTGAATATTCTAATGTAATAGTGGACATTAACCCTTAGCAGTCCATTTATTGTCAGGCACATCAGGTCCAATTTATTTTCACACGTGCTGTTTATTTTATATACGCTTTTTAATTCCCCCCCCCCCCCCCCCCCCCCCCCCCCCAGAGTAAAACAGGTTTAAAAGGCTTTGAATCACAAAAGGGCACTCAGTACTGTTTCTCCAGCCAAGCCCCACCCCT
This sequence comes from Polyodon spathula, assembly GCF_017654505.1. Taxonomy (NCBI): domain Eukaryota; kingdom Metazoa; phylum Chordata; class Actinopteri; order Acipenseriformes; family Polyodontidae; genus Polyodon; species Polyodon spathula. The sequence goes on from NC_054534.1 coordinate 78,586,952, forward strand.
TGTTCGCTGTATTTTTCAAATACCTCTTTATAGACTTGCATACTGATAAATCCTCTCCTGATCACTCGTTTTATCACCAAACTCCTCAATAATGCGATCAAAGTCATTATTTTATTAATATAAAATCTCAAAAAGCTCTGCAAATGTCAGTGATATTCTTTGAGTGCTGGATGCAGAAGCAGCTGTCTCCATTGTTATGTCCGCGTTATCTCTGTAGTGCATGGGGCTATTAGATATGCCCTTTTTCGGTTTCATTCGGCTATCATTCTCACTTGGCCATTGAAAGTTTTTTTCTCCGGAAAAAAGCTGAGAAAACAACTAGAGACCTGTGCTTTACGTCTTTTTGATGATGTCGGATAGGAAAGGGAAAATTGTAATGTCGGACCTGGTCCGACATAGGACCGCAAGCGATTAATACAGGGTATGTGTGAGTTTGAGTAAAGGGAGCTGAATGGGGGTCATGCTAACCACTACCACCTGAGAAATGAACTTTCCCTTATCTGAAAGCTGCCGGAGCAGAGGCCTGTGTAACCATGGGAGAAGCAAGCATTTCGTTTAATTGGAAGCCAAAAACACAGAAGCCTCTTAGGTATTGCAAAGAAAAAGCAACCTTTGGACAGAATTACATTTGAAACAAACCAAAAAAAAAAAAAAAAGTATTCATTACAATAAAACTGTTAAGTTTAAAAGTGAGACAATTTAATGCAAAGCTGTGACCAGATTTAATAAACTTCGGCACATGCATGACGCTACGAGCCCTTATCAGCAGATTTGCTTCGGGGTACCCCTTGGCTCTGCTTGCCTGAGTAAAACAGTATTAGACATTCAAAGTTGGTTTGCTGGTCAGTCGTGTCTCCCATCCTATTCAAGGCCCTTGGCTATGTATAAACTGTTATATTTTACTAAGAAGATGTACTGTATGAGCGAGGCAACATTGGACATTAGCAGATAAGAAAAAAAGAATCTTGGCATTCAAAGCGGGATTTCACTGGTTGGACGACGTTTCCAATTCAAAGTTCCTTCGCTGTGTATAATCTTGCATGTTAACCAATGGAAGGTACTTTATGGTACAAGAAAACAAAGTTAACAGTCTTATTCTCAATATCTATCTATAAAAATTAATGAGAGCTTAGTAAAATTAGGATGCAAACTCATCTTGTCTGTAGAGATATAGGTTTGAGCATCTCTTGAATCTAGCAAAAGGATGATCTAATGCAATGAATTTAGAAAAGTGCTTAGAGTAGAGTTTCTTATTAATTAAAAGTACATTCTGGTTAGAAAGTGGGCCCCTCGAATTCTTATCTATAAAAAATGTCAAGGACTACTGGAAGTAGGGGCTATTTTTGGCTAGAGAAAAGCCAAGTTTGTTAAACACATTTATACATAAAGCGAAAGCAGTCTATTGAGAAAACACTAATAAGTATACAAGGAAATATATTTTAGAAAAAGGTTGGAATAATTAAACAGAGCTGGTGTTATATATTAAGAACCTCTCTCTATATATACACAATTGTATTTTAATAAGCAATAAGAACTTTGTGATCCTGGAAGAAATCAGTCTGATATATTTTAGAGATTAGGAAGGTAGAAGACAAGAGATCATATCCAATTAATTAAAAAAAAATATATATATATATATATATATATATATATATATATATATATTCATTTAAAAGATAAGAGCTGCCAAAACAGACCAAATGTTTAGATTTAATTAAGTCTTCTGATACACGAAGCAGAGGAAGTTATATAAAAGCCGAGGCAAGACTATAGTAAAGTATCATTCAGCTTGCTAACACAAGCGGTTTGGTCCATTCTCTGAAGATCTCTGAAAAAGCTGGTTGCTGTCATACTCAGAAGCCTCTGCCTTTGAAGACAGTTCTTATCTATACTTATATTCTACACAAAATATCCATATATTGGAAGATAAGCATAATCTTGAATTTATATCTCACTTATTTTGAAGCACTGCTATAAAGGAATAGGAATTACATTTTAGCTTTAGAGAGTGACATATTAGATACTTTAGGATTTAGCGATGAGCGCTTTAGTGTTTTGCATGCCTGGCCTGATCGTATACATAATACATATTGAAGTGTTAACACTGTTAAAATTGTAAAGGGACTGGATCACCCAGATTAGCTGGTATCCAAGCTGGTCTTTAACAACTTGATCCGTTTTTAAGCACTTAATAAACCAAAAGCGTACTAATGCTACTCTGATCAGTTAAAACTTCAAACCTGAATGGGTCTGTGCGATATTCTTGATTACTTAAACGTTGTCTGGATGTATTGTAAGCCAGTGCATGAACAGTCCACTTACAGGAGTCCAAAACAGCCGTGTCCTCCTTAAACGTCTCCCAAGTTTAAGAGTGTGCTCAGAGCATAAAAGTAGTACATGGAATCTGACAACATATTCCTATATTTTTTTGGAACCTCGCCACTTACTCTTTAAATGATCCACAGTCCCACCTCCTAATTCCCATAGCAATACACACAAATTTGATATCTTCTGGCTCTCAAAACATTTGGTCAAGTTGATAAATACAGTGCATTTGCATGCCTGTTAAATTATAACATTAATTGGGGTACCATAGTCACACACAATAGTTGAGATACCTGATCTACATCTCCGTGAAGGCAGTTCAGCTACTTGGTACCACCGCTCCTCTTTGAAATCATAGCACTCCACACTGCGGATGGCTTTAGGGGCCTGCCCACCAACAACAACCATTACCTGAAATCACAATATTTGAAAATACATGTATATATATATATATATATATATATATATATATATATATATATATATATATATATATAAGAGAGAGAGAGAGAGAGAGAGAGAGAGAGAGAGAGAGAGAGAGAGAGAGAGAGATAGATATACACACACACACAGATAAACTATCAGCACTGGAAGAGAAAAAGAGAATCCGAAAGAACTAGAGTATTGGCTGTTGCTTTACTAAGTTTATATACCCTGTTGGACAGCAGTGCTGAGGCTGGGAATTCAGTAATAAGGTTAGAATTTAAAACACATAGCCATGTGTCATCTCAATTATATTTAAAAAAAAAAAAAAAAAAAAAAGTTTAGCATTTTTACACTATTTAAGAGGCTTAACCAACCAGAAATGTGAGTTTTTGTGAACAAAAACAAATCAGCACAAGGAGCATAATCTAAGAGTCATTTCAAATCAGACTGAATGGTCTGTAAACAAAGTAAAATAGAAATGTGAAAAAGATTTGTGTCATTTATATGTTAGGTTAAAAACAATGTGACCGTGAAAAGGTTAATTTCTAGCAGTGGCAAGTTTGCAAACTCATACAAGCTCCCCTCAGAATGCTTAATTAGTTTCTTACCTTGGGAAGATTGATGGGCGTTCTCATTCTGGTCCTAATAGTTTTCATCATGGACCTCTGGTCAGCAGGAAGCAGATGATACTTCATGGCTTCAATGAGGTAATCTTTACATGCACTGCTATTTTTAACCAGGGACTCCTCTTCTACTCTCTAAATGACAGATAGTGTACAACATCATGTGGCAGGAACATCCACATAAATGTCAGTCCATGTCAATTTAAGTGCACATTTCCTAAAGCAATTGATCGGTTTAAAAATATAAATTGTATTTACTGGTTATTGGCAGATTTATTTTGTTATTTAAAATCTTAATGGTAACATTTCTGTTTCTTATTATCTGTCATACTTATTTTAACTTGGTTAACAATTTATTGGGCAGTTTACCACCTGCACTTCTGACAGGCCACAATACCAAACAGATTCTGAAATAAAATGAGACTATTGAATTCAACTTTGAGAAAAAGTGTTTAGAGTTTCATTTAATATACCTGGACCAGGTATTCTCTAGAAAGCAGAGGCAGACGCACATGCTCCATAAGATGGGCCATGTGTTCCTGACGGACATCCTTATCATGGTTTACCCAGGCAATAACCGCTTCAAACACCTGCAATGATACAGCAAACTGCTTTAATACAGAACTACCATTGTGATGAAAACAGTTTTATTATTTGAACCAGTTGAACTGTTCTTTAAAGCCATTGTTACTTTCTGCTAAAGCTTTGTTGCCTTCAAACAAATAACCATTTAAGGAACAGCTGTTGTAGGCCTGTGTTTAGGCTGTAAAACCTGATCATAGTTACACAAAATAAAACAGATTTGCATCTCCCTCTTTAAAGCCTTATTGTTCTTTTCCTATGTTCTCATGATCTAGTTGATGTGACTTAAGTGTTAAGTCGTTAGCAGATATGTTCCACTATGCAAAGCAAAGGGATTAAGTAGATATCTCTGGTCCTGACACACACACAAGACATTGCATAAGGCTTTTCTGGTGACCAAATGTGTAATTTATTTAGCAGACAGGTTTCCATGCTAATAAAACTTTGGAAGTAAAAATGATGTCAGACTGCCATCTATGGACTGTAACACTGCATTCACATAGAGGGTAATTATTCAGTACTGTTTCAAAATATCAGTAATATATTCTGTTGTGTATTATTTATTAATTCTCCATTTATTAAATCTCTTTCTTCATCAACATCATATCTAACTTACCACAGGAGCATTGATTTGGTTAGTAACTGTAGCAATTCATAGCCCAGTAATATGCATTTATCAGTGTGACCAACTGATAACTGAAATTATTTAACCAGGCTACTTTCAATCTCACCTTCTCCTCAGATGGTATTGTAAGCTTATCGCTGGCTATCAGGCTGCACACCAGCTCAATTCCCAGGTTCAGGAATTCCTCACTTTGCACCACCTCTGCAAAGTGCTGCTCTGTATAGAACAATAAAGCAAAACTATCAACCTCCCTTGTTACAATGCAAGGTGTAAATAATGCGTTACGACAAGTTTAGTTTTAATAATCAATTTAAACAGTTGTATATAAATTTAAATTTAGGTTTGAAAAGTTTTAAGGTAATATTAGGTTGAGCATGATTAGTGGACAATTTAATGGTGACCATGGCCGTGGCCATGAAAAAAAGCCTTCCTCTATTTTTACTAAAGGGTGTATGTTTATGCATGCTCTATTTTTGTTCAGTTTGTGCCAAAAAAAAAAAAAAAGTGTTTTCTTTTTTCTGGTGAACTCACATTTTTCTGTTCATGTTAACGCTCCTTCCGAAGTAAAATGTCTAACAACTTGCAGTGCCGCAAGTTACTGGCAATGTGCTAAAAACACAGGTATACTACACGCTAGGGTTAATTTTAAATGTTCTGTAATTTTCATTGATACAAGATCACCTATAGACATACTTTAAAAATAGTCCCACAGGGTGCTAGTTCAGTCACTTCATCCAAAGCATTAACTGCATTTTATTACGATCTAATTATCTCCTATTTCACAATAAGCATTATCTACAAACTCAAGGTCCATCAATGAGGTCGCCATTTGCACCCAACTGTGCGAATCTATATGGACTATTGGGAAAGCCTATTTATTAATGACAGATCCTCTCACACTCTTTTGCAAAATATGTTATACTGGAAACTATATATTGATGACAATTTGATAGTATGGGACTAGTTCTGAAGCTTACTTAATTTTGTTTATGCAAATATGTCAAAAGAAGTAATTTTATAATGTAATATAGTCAATCAGAAATACATTTTTTAGTTCTACTTGTTTTGATAAAAATGCAATGGCACACTAAATACTTCTATTTTCAGAAAAGCACCCAACCGATAGAAATACGATACTGCATGAAAAAAGTGATCATCCAAAGCATATGACTTCTAATATACTTTATGGGCAATTTTTACAGTTAAAACATATTTGATACATCAGATTATGAAATTATAGCTTTGGACATGTCGAACCATCTTCAATCCAGACAGTACAAAAATGGCTTATAATAGAGTGGAAACATTAAAATAAATAGACTTAATAGAACCTAGTAGCAATGACTAACCAAATGAAGAAAGAATGACGTTCATTATGGAACACAACCATCTCTCCAGTGAAATTTAAAACTAATTTTGAAACACTGGAGAATTAGAATGTGATCCTCAACTTGTTCACTATCTGCTACCCCACCGAGATTTTGCTTCAGAAGAGGTAGAACTATAAAAGATTCAGCAGTGTCTACCATGTACAGATCACCACCTACTGGTAATTGGCTAATGACAACAATACATGAAAACTACTAGTATGGTAAATGCATACATTGTTCCAATACTCAAAATATGAAGCATTTTAACCATTCACATACTGGTAAAAAAACGTATTCATGTTATATGCATGTTGAAATGCCCATGTGGCTTGGCACATATTGGACAAACAAAGCGAAACTTAAAAAACTTGTTTGTTATAGCTTTGAATTATATATATCTAATATATATATTATATATTATATATATATATATATTATATATATATATATATTATATATAGATGTGCACACACACACACACACACACGAATATTATATACACACACTATATCAGACTATAATAATAAGTCTTTCAGACTCAGTCTCTCTAGAAAAGATAGACTGCAATAACTAAATAACAAACATTTAAATAAAAAAAATAAACGAAATACAAATCACAATTCGCCATTTTACCAGCTTGTTCGTGAATAAAGAAAGAAAGAAAAAAAAAGCCTAGGAGTGCAAAATCTACATTTAGCCCTGAATCAAGAGAGTCTTGGTCTGAACTGAAGTCTTACACAATGCAAGCAAAAGATGTTTCCACAACAATGAAGAAACTGACACCCAGCTGACAGGTAAAACAAAAAGCTACCAAGAGAAATCAGTGTACTCTGAATAGCCATGTCTGCAGGTTTAGCTGGTTGCTAGGGAAACCTCTAGACTGCAAAGGCTTGGCAACTGAATTCTGCTATTAGTCGACTTGACATAATAATAATGCTAGTATTTTAGCCTAGAACATTCTTGAATAGACATATTTATATAAACCTGGGCTCACAAAAATACACGAGGTCCCCAAAATATTTAAACAATATCAACTTAGTTTCCATTTGTCACACCTGTTTACAGGTGGTAGAGTGGTTGCTAATATGTGAAATCTGTCACAAAGAATATCTGTTATATGAACAATGTAAAATAAATAACTTTGTAAAAGCATGGACGCTCAGCTGGCAGGATCTGCCTGCAGGCAGACGTGGGGTTTACAATACAACAAAAATAAATGAACTCCCCATCTACCCACTATCAACATCAGGATTGATTTATTTATGTACTTGCACACATTTTATGCACATTGGGATAATAACAAATCATACGTGGGCATAACTTGAGTGTTTTAAAAGCCTGCAGGATCTTAGTATGAAGACACTGTTTACTGTATTTCAAAGGACAGACAAGGTGCATGGAAAAAAAATCAGCAATGCATGCAGTCACACCACCTTAGACACAAGCAGGTCAAATTTCTTCTTTGCTCTGCAACAGCTCAATCTGTAGGTAAACTATGTACTTCTATACTTTACAAAATTAGTTACTATGTGTAGTACTTGCCTGCAAACGTGTTGGCTCTATTCAGCAACTCTATACATGCATGCATATCTGCAAAGGCTCGGATCCCTAAGCAGTTGGTGGAGTGTAGCTGTGATTCCAAGAATTCACAACAAGATTTTTTCACATCCTGTAGCTGCAAGAGACTGGCGGCTGGAAGCAGAACCTTAAAAACAAGAGGAAACAGTTTGCTAATGATGGGGGATAGTAATTGTATTAAGACAGCAAACTGCCTGGGAGTCAGGGACTGCAAAACAGCTGCAACAGACTAAATGAAAAACTTAGGGCATTTCTATTACCATTACTAGAAAATAAAACAGTTATTTCCCATGTTCTACGTAAAACTCCCATTATTTTGGTAGTAGAATAGTGATAATGTCTCAGGTTTGCATTTTTGCTACAAACAAACCATTAAGACTACATGTAGTCAGGAATGTAAAAATCTATACATCATTTTCAAAAGATTTTTTGTATTTTGTGTTCTGTATAGTTCTCTATTATGTTTTCCGAGATCATTATTTGCCATGTATAACAACTGTTCCAGGCACAACAGGCTCAGCTTAGTACCAGGTATACGTCTATTGTAAACTCATTTTCACACACCTCTTTGTCTGTCAGATCTAGCCACCCACACACATACACAAACTAAATCTGCTTTAGGAACAGCTGCAGAACAAAGTTAGCAGAAATGACTGAATACTGTGCTGAAATGCAGTTCTTGCCAATGTCCGTTTCAAACTACTTTCCAACAATTTTACTATATAAGGTACTTGGAGAGGGTACCAAACCCCTTGTCTAATTACAGTAGCACACCTCCCTCAACCACAGCTGCAGATGAAACAGTAAGAATATTAGTAAAAATACATGCATGTATATACTTGGAAGCCAGTTCCCTTAATGACAAATGTATACAATATGTAAACACCCTTGTGTTGTGATGCCACAAAAATGTTGTTTACGATACCATTTGCAATGCAGCATTCTTGTTCCTCTTAGAACTTACGTATATCGTTTTTATTTTTTGTAGTTCAAAGTAGGAATTTGATTCCTTATTTTAGAGAGTTTAAGAAACTAATATTTTACTTTTACTTAATCGTCATGTATTAACTGCAACTGAGGGTGAGAAAGCTTGTCAAAAGAGTCAGCCAATTCAAGTATGATTCATGAAAATCTGAGTGATGATGGAATGGTTTGATCAAGAATGACTTCTGAAAAAACAGCACTGCCCACTTCCAACCACAAATACAATGTAAAAAAAAATATCAAGGCTGGAATTAAACATATAGAACTTAATTATTTTGTGCAATAATGCCCTTACCCCTAGATATTCTTTCCTTTGTTCACCTCAGGCCAAAAATGATCAATAACCTAAAAAGGAGGTGCTATTTATATATTTTCTTAGTTTAGTGGCATGTGCTTGTGGTAGAACTAGTTGCTTAACCAACTTTTTGTAACTGGGAAAAAAAAATCTGTTCCATAAATGAATCAAGCAGAGTTTTAATCTAGTTTGTAAGTTTTGATGATTCAGAGCTATGTGATTGGGTCCCAGATCAGGCATTGACCAAGGGAATCATATCACTTTTCCTCCCTCAGTCCTGAGCCTGATATTGAAGTGATGCAGTTTTATCATTTCCAAAACATCTATATAAAGCATATATATATATATATATATATATATATATATATATATATATATATATATATATATATATATATACATACACACACACACACACACACACACACACACATATATACATACATACAGTACTGTGCAAAAGTTTTAGGCAGGTGTGAAAAAATGCTGTAAAGTAAGAATGCTTTCAAAAATAGATATGTTAATAGTTTATATAGTTATCAAATAACAAAATGCAAAGTGAGTGAACAGAAGAAAAATCTACATCAAATCAATATTTGGTGTGACCACCCTCTGCCTTCAAAACAGCAACAATTCTTCTAGGTACACTTGCACACAGTTTTTGAAGGAACTCGGCAGGTAGGTTGGCCCAAACATCTTGGAGAACTAACCACAGTTCTTCTGTGGATTTAGGCAGCCTCAGTTGCTTCTCTCTCTTCATGTAATCCCAGACAGACTCGATGATGTTGAGATCAGGGCTCTGTGGGGGCTACCATCACTTCCAGGACTCCTTGTTCTTCTTTACGCTGAAGATAGTTCTTAATGACTTTCGCTGTATGTTTGGGGTCGTTGTCATGCTGCAGAATAAATTTGGGGCCAATCAGATGCCTCCCTGATGGTATTGCATGATGGATAAGTATCTGCCTGTACTTCTCAGCATTGAGGAGACCATTAATTCTGACCAAATCCCCAACTCCATTTGCAGAAATGCAGCCCCAAACTTGCAAGGAACCTCCACCATGCTTCACTGTTGCCTGCAGACACTCATTCGTGTACCGCTCTCCAGCCCTTCGGCAAACAAACTGCCTTCTGCTACAGCCAAATATTTCAAATTTTAACTCATCAGTCCACAGCAACTGCTGCCATTTTTCTGCACCCCTGTTCCTGTGTTTTCGTGCATAGTTGAGTCGCTTGGCCTTGTTTCCATGTCGGAGGTATGGATTTTTGGCCGCAAGTCTTCCATGAAGGCCACTTCTAACCAGACTTCTCCGGACAGTAGATGGGTGTACCAGGGTCCCACTGTTTTCTGCCAATTCTGAGCTGATGGCACTGCTGGACATCTTCCGATTGCGAAGGGAAGTAAGCATGATTTGTCTTTCATCTGCTGCAGTAAGTTTCCTTGGCCGACCACTGCGTCTACGGTCCTCAACGTTGCCCGTTTCTTTGTGCTTCTTCAAAAGAGCTTGGACAGCACATCTGGAAACCCCTGTCTGCCTTGAAATTTCTGCCTGGAAGAGACCTTGCTGATGCAGTATAACTACCTTGTGTCTTGTTGCTGTGCTCAGTCTTGCCATGGTGTATGACTTTTGACAGTAAACTGTCTTCAGCAACCTCACCTTGTTAGCTGAGTTTGGCTGTTCCTCACCCAGTTTTATTCCTCCTACACAGCTGTTTCTGTTTCAGTTAATGATTGTGTTTCAACCTACATATTGAATTGATGATCATTAGCACCTGTTTGGTATAATTGTTTAATCATACACCTGACTATATGCCTACAAAATCCCTGACTTTGTGCAAGTGTACCTAGAAGAATTGATGCTGTTTTGAAGGCAAAGGGTGGTCACACCAAATATTGATTTGATTTAGATTTTTCTTCTGTTCACTCACTTTGCATTTAGTTAATTGATAAATATAATCTATTAACATGTCTATTTTTGAAAGCATTCTTACTTTACAGCATTTTTTCACACCTGCCTAAAACTTTTGCACAGTACTGTGTGTGTAATAATATAGTATTTAAATAATGCCTTAAACCGCGGCTGGGTAGCATAATTTCTGCGGGAGCATAACTACGGCGCACTGATATAAAGTCGAAATATTATGCTTCCGGCAGGAGCTTATTTGGCGTATCAATAAAGAAACATTAAGGTATTTTCTCTCCCCCAATAAAAAAACACACACAGTAAACAAATAAAAGCGCAACACTGACTATGTACATTTATTTGCGGCAGCATAGTAGATTTAGCAGATATATATACAGATAGATAAGAAGAGAGGCAGGAGACGATTTTATCATATATATATATATATATATACATCACAATAATGTGTATATATTATATATAATATATATAATAGACCGACTATAATATATATATATAGACATAGTTAATATATATTTTATATATATTATATGTAGGTGTATATATTTATATAGATGTATATCTAGATATACATATATACATATATATAAACGCATACATCATATAATAGAAACATATAATATATTATATATCTAATATATACATATATATATATATATATACATACACATACATTATATATGAGAGGATATTATATATAGTATTATAATATAGATTATATAATATAGATATATATGTATTTTATACATATATATATATATATATATATAGGTATATATATATATATACATATATATATATATATATATATATATAGATATATATATATATATATATACACAATATCATATAATATATATATATAATATACAAATATAATATATATATATATATATATATATAATATATATATATATATTTTATATAATATATGTATATATAATTATATTAGATATACATATATATATATATATGTATAGGTATATATATAATATAGATATATATATATATATATATACATATATGTATATGATATATATATATATAATGTATATATATATATACATAATATATTATATATGTATATAGATATCATATGTATATATCTATATTATATATATATATACATATATATATATATATATATATATATATATATAATATATATATATATATTTATCTATATATATAATATATTTATATATATATATCTATATATATAGTCTAGATATATATTATATATATATATTATATATATAAAACAACACACACACACGTAATAACATTGTATCAAGCAGAATCAGTAACATTGTTGAGAAATAATACAAATTATGCAACAATTATCTATTCTATTTCATGCACAACCCAACTGTAATGAAAACCAGAAGGATGTTATAGTTCTGTACACATTTACAGCCAGCAGGTTTCTATGGAGCACTAATACTATGTACAGATTTCTGTAACACTTGATACATGATTTAGACTAAGCATTTCTTTGTTGTCATAGAAACAGTGGAAGTCAAGCTGGAAAATCAAATGTTATTTTGAAATCATAAAACTGTTGAAGGAAGGTTCCAGAAAAGCACTGCAGTCAAAAATATGTACTGGACTTTAATGCTGTTCCTACCAGAAGTTAAACTAGAAAGTAATATCATATGAAAATTCTTTATATACATTTAACCAGATTTACTCCAAATAAGAAAAGGGATACAAATTGAAAGGATTTAATAGCAGGAAAACAATTTAGAAGCAAACACATACTATGTATGATAAGCCACCATTTACTATGTGCAATGCCAGGACTAAAACCACTGTCAAACCTCTGTCAAAAAGTCAAACATAAGATAATAGTACAACCTGTACATTCTCTTCCGTGACCTGAATTTCTGCTGTATAAACATAATCAATGAGCATTCCCAATGTCCATCCGTCCATTTCCTTTATCCGGACTCGCTTTGCTCTGCTCTCACTCATCTCACCTGCAAGATCAAAACAATGCGTGCAAGCAATTACCAGTAGTATACACACTGTAGTACCATATTTTCTTTACCTCAGGTGTAAATACAATAGAGCAACTGGTAGATCACCACGACCTGTATTCAGTGTTTACACATAGAAACGCAAGTGTGACATACAGACCGATAGGTTTCTCCATATCCCCAGGTTCTGACGCAAAACATGCTGTACCCCAATTAGGTAAGCAGTTTTCGGGGCTCCCGAGTGGCGCATCCGGTAAAGGCGCTCTGTGTCGACTGCAGGATGCGCCCTATAGCCTGGACGTCGCCGGTTCGAGTCCAGGCTATTCCATTGCTGACCGTGGACGGGAGCTCCCTAGGGGCAGCGCAGAATTGGCCGGGGGGGGGGCGTGCGTAGGTCGGCCAGGGTGTCCTCGGCTTACCGTGCATCAGCAACCCCCATGCTCTGGCCGAGCACCTACGGCCTTGCCTGTAAGCTGCCCAGAGCTGCGTTGTCCTCCGACGCTGTAGCTCTGAGGTGGCTGGTGTCGTAGTGGTGAGCTGAGCCTAAAAATAATTGGACAATCTAAACTGAGAAAAAAAAATAATAATTGGCGACTACTAAATTAAATAAATGAGCAGTTTTCTAGATATTAGTGAAAATGTAAGTATGCTATACATACTCAGACCCATGGACATAACACCAAGTTTCTTAAACTGGATACGTAGATACAAAACTCTAAAGTGCAGCTTACATACAGATGTGTCCACATTATACCCACTGCCAGAAATCAACATCCCCAGCAGTGAATAAAAATGTACTACGGTTACCCTTTACACTACCTGCCAACAGTGAGTTCTATTTTACACTGAAGTCTGGTCTAACAAACCTCATGTGTCAATGTAACAATAGAAAAGCAGGTCTCTACTACTCACTGAAACCAGCATGAGAAAAGTCACTGCATTTAGAGAAAATTCAGTGCACCTTCCAACCTTGACACTTGCAGTCCTGTTCAGATTTCTTATCACATTAGGAGCTATTCACAAACACTATTTTATAGATTAAATCATTTTTTGTATGCATGAAACAAATATCAAACTTTAGTTAAAATCATTTACTTAAATCACCTTTGTGAATAGGCCCTTTAGAGTAAATGGAGGGATCTACTGGTGCTGATGATGCCCTTTTTGTATGCAGCAAGGTCTTTTAAAAAAAAGCCAAATACCTGTAAACATTGCATGGAAGTAAGGACTGCAGGCTGCTAGGACCACTCTGTGAGCTGCAATCTCCACATCCTCAGCGACAATTGTCACGTCACACAAAAGATTTTGACTGAAAACAAAATATATATATATATATATATTGGAAACATCCAAGGAATCATTCCAATTTAATATTTTTTCCGGTCAGAAGAGTGGCTTTATCTTGGGAGCTGTCAAGGTAATCAATGGTCACAAACTCACTTTCGGCCCAAAAAAACACATAATTTAGTTGCAAACGGACTGAAATTATTTCTAGCGCTTTATATACAAGCATTTTAACACAATTTTAATTCCATAACTGTACAGATATTAAAATCAGTACTTTTAAAATGTGTTTATCTTTTACATGAAAATGAGCCTACTGTATTGTTTTGTGAGTAAATCATTAACAAAAAAAACCCAAAAATGTATTAAATAACGTCCATAGGCACTAAAAGTAGCTTCCTAATAAGATGCAACATTACATAAAAGGATTACAAATTTTAAATTGCACTGAGCTACAGTAGAGAGCAATTGGAAGCAGGAGACTAAGTACTGCAAAATGTAGAAACGTAGGTATCGCAGTCACTAAAGGAATTATGTTTTTGTATAAAAAAATAAATAACAAAACATATGGGTAAGGCAAGCTTAAATGTGTGTGTGTGTGTATAAATTTCTGAATTTTTAAAGTATAAATGCTCCGGTAAACAAATAATACCCAGACTTTTCTTATTTATTTATTTATTTGGTGCGGCAATAGCAGTTGGTTGAATTGCTTTTGGCGTTTGAGTACATCCAGATTATCCTGTGTATCGTTTTGAGTCAAAAATTGACGCATTTCTTACTTGGAAAAGAAATGAAGGGAGAACACACAAAAAAAGGAAAGCAGAAAATGCAAAGAGACAGAAAGGTATACGAGTTCCCCTGGATCATTTTTAGGTATGCTTTAATCAAAAGTTCATCATTGTTAGTTATAGTTTAGTCTTGAGGTTAAAGTTTATGTTATAACTTTGTGGAATAGAAAGCAAATACGTGTTTCTGAAGAGATTCCCAAATACTGTCTTTTGATTCTGTGCATCCAAAGAATTGTAATTAAAAGTTTGAAAAATTACAGGTTGCCTTTGTGGTAGGCTTACCATTGCAACCATGGTACCATTCAGTAAAGCGAAAATCATAAGAGTACTTCAGCTGAAACCTTCACACAGATGGGGTACAGTTTTATTTGTATTTGGGAATTATTATAATCAAATCGAAAACAGTTATTATAGTGATGTATTTTTTTTTTTTTAATTATACAGCATATATCCTGTTATACAACAATGCTGTGTATGAGACTACATGTGTACAACAAGTTTACAGAATATGGAAAAAGACTTAAATAACCTTACCCTGTACTTTCCACAACCTACTGTATGAACACAACAGTAGCTTGACAATAGTTAGAAGTTCATGAAATTCTAAACTTTGAACACTTGACAAAACGTTAACCGTTTCAACTTTGAACAACTGTATTAACTTCCCTACTCTTCACAGAAAAAGCTATGGATCTTTTACTGCAGGGTACCTGCGCAAGTCGTTCATCACTTTGAAAGCTTTTTTCATATGACGGGGATTCACGGTGACTGGACACTGCTTCTCAGATACATCATCTTTTAGATTGTGGGGTTTGTGATGGCACAGCTTTGTGCATCTGTAAGCAAACAGAAATGTCACCATTAATACAACCAGGCAGATTAGAGGCCGCTGACAGTATTAAGTACAACAATCAGGACTGGCAGCCAGATTCACAAAGTAAAAGACCACAGATAGAGGTGTTGACACAGGGAGTGCAGGGATGCCTAAACTAACTGATCCATTGATTTTTCAAAATCCCAGCTGGCTAAATAAGTATTAGACAGACTATAAAGCCATCAAACCAAAAGATATTGGAGAGACCATGTCATCTCAAACCACTTAGTGTATTAGTAAAACTAAAAATCCTAAACATTGTTTTATTACGATACTTGTATTTTTATTAAAATGTTTAAGCAAGTGTTGTAAATTCAGAATCATATTGAGTTTCCTGTTTTTAATTACTGCTTTTAACGATAGCTGAGCAACAACACTCTGAGCTGGAGTTTTATACTAATACTGTTTCATAGTTCACTGTAATTTGATGCTATGGCAACTGTTTAAAAAAAAAAAAAAAAAAAAAAAATAAAAAAAAAGTGTTGTTCCCCCCCCCCCACCCCAAAACAAAAATGAAGTGCAAAACCTGAACCAGTCCAGCATTGTTCAAAACCGCCATGAGCACAGGGCACACTTATGTATTGCTGCAGATTCAGGGTTCTTCAGTGGCTCATCTGATTAACATCACTACCATGTTGAATGCAAGATGAGTGATAGGATTAGGATCTTGATGGTTCAAATCATGTTCATGCAGAGTTAGCTGGGGACGCCTCTGCACTCCTGTATAAACGAGGACAATCAACTGGGTATAGTTTGCCTCAAGCAATGACCCCAACAGGAGTCTTGTCTCCACAATATTAAAACACTCACTGGATAAAAAATTTCACTTAATTATAAGAACATAAGAAAGAGGAGGCCATTCAGCCCATCTTGCTCGTTTGGTTGTTAGTAGCTTATTGATCCCAGAATCTCATCAAGCAGCTTCTTGAAGGATCCCAGGGTGTCAGTTTCAACAACATTACTGGGGAGTTGATTCCAGACCCTCACGATTCTCTGTGTAAAAAAGTGCATCCTATTTTCTGTTCTGAATGCCCCTTTCTGTAATCTCTATTTGTGACGCCTGGTCCTTGTTTCTTTTTTCAGGTCGAAAAAGTCTATTGGGTCGACATTGTCAATACCTTTTAGAATTCTGAATGCTTAAATCAGGTCGCCGCGT
Source organism: Polyodon spathula (assembly GCF_017654505.1). Lineage (NCBI taxonomy): Eukaryota > Metazoa > Chordata > Actinopteri > Acipenseriformes > Polyodontidae > Polyodon > Polyodon spathula. The sequence continues at coordinate 78,603,763 of NC_054534.1, forward strand.
AGTTTTCTTTGTTCAACACCGAATAGATTCAACTCTTTTAGCTTGTCTGCATATGACATGCCTTTTAAATCTGGAATAATTCTGGTCGCTCTTCTTTGCACTCTTTCTAGAGCTGCATTATCTTTTTTGTAGCCTAGTGACCAGAACTGAACACTATATTCAAGATGAGGTCTTACTAATGCATTGTACAGTTTTAACATTACTTCCCTTAATTTAAATTCAACATTTTTCACAATGTATCCGAGCATCTTGTTGGCCTTTTTTATAGCCTCCCCACATTGTCTAGATGAAGACATTTCTGAGTCAACAAAAACTCAGTACCTTACACGTTTCTCTATTAAATGTCATTTGCCATGTGTCTGCCCAGTTCTGAATCTTGTCTAGATCATTTTGAATGACCTTTGCTGCTGCAACAGCGATTGCCACTCCTACTTTTGTGTCGTCTGCGAATTTAACAAGTTTGCTTACTATACCAGAATTTAAATCATTAATGTAGATTAGGAATAGCAGGACCTAATACTGATCCATGTGGTATACCACTGGTTACCTCACTCCATTCTGAGGTTTCTCCTCTAATCAGTACTTTGTTTTCTACATGTTAACCACTCCCTAATCCATGTACATGTGTTTCCTTGAATCCCTACTGCGTTCAGTTTACATGGGACTTTGTCAAAAGCTTTCTGGAAATCTAAATAAACCATGTCATATGCTTTGCAAGTATCCATTATCGATGTTGCATCCTCAAAAAAAAAAATAAGCAGGTTAGTTAGACACGATCTCCCTTTCCTAAAACCATGTTGACTGTCTCCCAGGATATTGTTACTATACAGGTAATTTTCCATTTTGGATCTTATTATAGTTTCCATAAGTTTGCATATAATAGAAGTCAGGCTTATTGGTCTGTAAGAACATAAGAAAGTTTACAAATGAGAGGAGGCCATTCGGCCCATCTTGCTCGTTTGGTTGTTAGTAGCTTATTGATCCCAAAATCTCATCAAGCAGCTTCTTGAAGGATCCCAGGGTGTCAGCTTCAACAACATTACTGGGGAGTTGATTCCAGACCCTCACAATTCTCTGTGTAAAAAAGTGTCTCCTATTTTCTGTTCTGAATGCCCCTTTTTCTAAACTCCATTTGTGACCCCTGGTCCTTGTTTCTTTTTTCAGGCTGAAAAAGTCCCTTGGGTCGACACTGTCAATACCTTTTAGAATTTTGAATGCTTGAATTAGGTCGCCACGTAGTCTTCTTTGTTCAAGACTGAACAGATTCAATTCTTTTAGCCTGTCTGCATATGACATGCCTTTTAAGCCCGGAATAATTCTGGTCGCTCTTCTTTGCACTCTTTCTAGAGCAGCAATATCTTTTTTATAGCGAGGTGACCAGAACTGAACACAATATTCAAGATGAGGTCTTGAATATTACATTTGCAATTTTCCAGTCTGTCGGTACAACAACCCCTGTGTCAAAAGACTGCTGCATGATCTTGGTTAGCGGTTTGTAAATTACTTATTTCATTTCTTTGAGTACTATCGGGAGGATCTCATCCATTCCAGGGGATTTGTTTATTTTAAGAGCTCCTAGTCCCTTTAACACTTCTGCCTCGGTTATGCTAAAGTTATTTAAAACTGGATAGGAACTGGTTGACATGTGGGGCATGTTGTCCGTATCCTCCTTTGTAAAAACTTGTGAAAAGTAACAATTTAATATATTTGATTTTTTTTTTTCTTCATCTATGATTTTGCCATTTGTATCTCTTATGGTACTTCAGTTTGTAATCATGGTACATGGAAGAACTTAAAGTAGCACAATGCAGAGTTTTGTCAAATTTTGGCAGATGGTTCAATAGCTTAGTCAATCAGGTATCAGTTTTGTGAAAGTTAGATGTCACATCAACAGATATCAAAAAGAGACTTAGCAGAGCCCGGTAACAAAAGTGGCCATTATAGGTTAATACCCAGGAGATTAAAGTCACAGATAAGACAAATGACTACTTGAGAGGACTGCACAGGTGTATACAAATATTAATACATGTTTAAAAGTGGGGGTGGTGGTCATACAACAGCTATAAAATTACATTTAATAATTCATGAATCATTTTGAGGACTACAGTACTACAAGGTACAGTGTAGTTGACCATGCACTGTACCACAATAAAACATTAAGACTCTTGAATAACGTTATTTCACCTTTAGCAAGAAAGGCTGGATTTTTAAAAAACACAACAGTGTACTTGCTCCTAACACCCCACTTAGTTTAAAATGTTCCCAGTGCCGTGAATACAATGCCTGCATATCTATTTATGTTTCGTGTGACTGATGTGTTCATCAGAAATGAGATGCACAGTATGTGCTTTAATGGTAACAGTGCTATCCCAGAAGGGCATCACGCATACATCTTTTTAAACTACTTATCAACTGTCCTTAGCTGAAACAAAGAACTGCATTCATACAGTTTTACAACTGTAAATCTTTATTTTTTACCGTTCATACACTACATTACCACAATTAAACTTTGTTGTTCTTTCTCAAACTATGTTCAATCGTTTTCCTGAAACTAATAAGGTACTGCACCCTGTTAAATCTCTACGCAAAACTTGATGAAGTAGACTATATTCCCTTCACTCAACCTACAATAGGTGTTGTCTACAGAACTAATTCAAATTTCGGTTAAAAAAACTGTCAAACAGAAACAGAAAAAGAAAGAGCGAGACTTGGTTACAGTGATTGCATATGGGAGACACAGAGACACATCAAGCATTGATGGCAATCCTGAAAATTTGAGTGGCACTGAACAGAGAGCAAGAGATGGTTGAATTTTTTTTGCAAGTTAATTATCTAGGATTCCCAGAGTTCAGTTGCCAAGAATTATTATAGAAACGAGGAAGGTGCCAGAAGGCACTTCTAATCAATTTACTTCACAGTGTCTCTCAACTCGTACTGTCATGATATGCAACAACCAGTGGTAGAAACATGATTAAAGAAACCAAAAGGACAAAATAACAGGTACATTTTGAGATGCATTACTATTACTGCGCTATTAATCCACTGTCAGCACGAGCCTAGTTTTTGGAAAGTTCAATCTGGTTGGTCAGTCATATGTGCCAAATTGAAGGATTTGTCTCACTGTTAACAGTGCTGTTTGCAAAGAAACAGAAGGCTGGCTTTGGAAAGGTTATTAGACAGGATATCAAAGGACACTTTACTATGATACAAGAAGGAATCTGAAACCCCAAATTAAAAAAGTAGTGAAAGTTTCAGCTTGTTTGTAGCACAGTCGGGTACATTCCATACAAAGATAACATTTGTTACACTGGATAAGTAATCAATATCAGACTACTGACAAGCCAGGTTAGTACCGACTGCTATCCAAAAGTGTTTAAAAAGGTGAAAAGGTCTGTACATGTCCCCTGTTCTCAAACCACTTGTGCATAAGTCTGCTGTGGAATGAACAAGAACATGAGGGGAGTCCCCATTGTATTAGTAGACCCAACTAGGTCTAAAAGAATATTATTGCTTTACCTTTGTAAGGTGTCTTGGGTTTTGTCACTGAATCTTCGTTTGTGGTGAAAAGGAATCAACTACAGGCAAACTTATTGTAGCACCTTAACACATAGTAAACAGTAGACAGAGGCCTATATCAAACCTAAATAAACAATACCTGAATAATTACAATACCATTAAGAATGACTGTGAACAGTAGAAATGTACATACCTGTTAATCTTTTGGAAGGCTATGTACTGCAGTTGCATCATAATAAAAAAGATAAGGGGGAGGGTATGCCTGTGATAAGGCTCAAACCACTGTACATTGCAGTTGCAGGTTTTTCCCATCAAGTAATTAGTAGGAGATTGTAGCTCCCAGGATATATCTAATATAACAGTAACTGACTTCAGATCATTGTAGCCTGAAATGGCTTAAACTGCTATGCACTGGAAACGAGAGTTGAATGTATTGAACTGTCCCTTTCTTCATCTAACATATTTAACAGATTAACTTTTTTTGATCACAAGACCTCTGATTTCATCCTTATGATTCAGGGTTTGATTTAATTTCACGCAAAACTGCAAAAAATCAGACAAGTAGATGACGCTTGTGAACACAACAGTATCACATTGGAATTCTTAATCACTACTGTAAATGCAAAATAAGGACCCGTTGCCTTTCAAGGTGGCGATACTGGAAAGAAGCTGGATTTGCACATCATCAACACATGCACCAACAATAAGTAAGGTGGACAGTCACCAAGCCTAAATCTACCAGCATCAGTCTGCCCAGACAAACATCACCACAATCATCTATAACGTTTCATACAGCAATTTCAAGTTTCTTCAATACCATGGCGACATCTAAACAACTGTGAAACCAATGGGTAACAGCTGTTACAGCCCTACCACACTACCTTAAACCTCAGGTTTGGGCAGATTAAAATAAATAAATACATTTTTAAAAAGGGGAAGGGGGAGGGGGAGGGGGTTAATTTGTTAATTTGTTGCATTTATTAAGGTTCTGATGAACATTGACTAAGAACAGCTTTAATGCCAACTTTACTTTCAATTAATATTAAATAATAATAATAATAATAATAATAAATAATAATAATAATAAACAAATCTACACAGATTTTAAATCTAGTTTTGAACCACAATTTATTTCTTAAAACACACACGCACACACATTTAATGTTCTATTTTAGACTTGGTTTTGGTTACAAATTAAAATAATATGAAAAATAAAACGCAGGCAGATTATGCCATTGTAAAAAAATTAATATATAAATAAAGACAATGCGATAATGTTGTAAATTATGAGCAAGCAAGCAGCAGAACAGGATACGTTTGCATACAGGCCCATAATGTTAACTTTATACGTCCTGTAATATCTTTTGTGTTATTATTACGGCACGTTATAGTGTGTGCTCCACACCCATACAATATTTATGTGCTTCAGACACAATCACATCCCCACTAGATATATCAGCATCTATGTGAACACATCGGTAGTACAATACAGTAGAATATTATTATGCTTACATTGGATGTATCTCCATTGTTTTCTATCTTCACAGCGTGGAATCTGATTGCTGCAGAATGCACCATTCCATCTCAGAATGTACTCGTCTTTTTTTTTTTAATCCTGAAACAAATACACCATTCATTTATATCTTGTGCCGGCGGAAGGGATTCCAATCGATTTCGCCACCCACCTCCCATAATTAGAAGTATGCCAGGCTGATTAGTGTCATTTCAATCTAGAAATTCAAAATATTTGGCAAAAAGAGGTCACGCCTTTTGTTTTTGTTTTTGTTTTTTTTTTTTTCTCTCTATATTAACACTGCAGTTATAGGCAAAATCCACAAAGCTGAACAAATAAATACCGCCCAACAAACTGGTCATACTGTCGTTTCCCCTCCATTCAGGTAAAGTATGAGAGGGGCACGGGGAACTACCTGTTATTTCCTTTTGTGATTACAATATAAACAAGGATATAACAGGAAAGACTCTTGCAATGACACGGGCTCATGTGAGAAAATAATACTAGCTCCCCCCCTGCTTGTGGAAGACTCAAGCAATCTACTTTATTTACTGTGGGCCTGCTGCTGCTCGCTTTCTATTCATTTATTTATTTATTTATTTATTTATTTTTATTTCTAAAAGTAAGCCTGATTTTGTTGTATAAATTTTAAATAAATGTAAAAAACAAAAAACAAAAAAACAAAAAAAAACACCCGTTCTTGAAATAGCCATGGAGGTGGTGGTGAAATGGTATATTGTTAAATGTAGATAGTGGAACCAAAATATAATATAAATGTCAATGTTTTAGTACCAAGTGTTGTTTCCTACATTACATTCATCACGGGCGTCGTCTGTATTACCATCAGCTGCCAGTCATCACTTAAATGTCATTTGCCTTTTTTATGTGAATGTTGCTTAGTGCTCAATGTGTTTTACTTTAAAGTGTCGGTATTATTTATTTATTTAGCAGATGCCTTTATCCAAGGTGACTTACAGAGACTAGGGTGTGTGAACTGTATGCATCAGCTGCAGAGTCACTTACAGTGTCTCACCCGCAAAGGCAGTAAAATGATTTGCTCAAGGTCACAGTGAGCCAGGATTTGGACTGGAGACCTCGTGGTTACAATCCTGTTTCTTTAACCACTGAACCACACAAGTATTTTCCTGTGTTACCAACAATATTCTTCATGGAAAAGGACAGAACTCACAATGAATGTATCACAAGTGTGGCCAGCACTAATGTTGAAAGTATCGTAATTGACTTTTGCAGATCATTTTGTAACAACAACTGAATCTATCTAACAGTGTATACATTTTAATTGACATCAATATTTCATAAAGCACTGTTGTCTCTTGACAGTCTCCTATGGGAGTCTAAAAACAGAGTACTCTCAATTATACCTGTCAACAGTAGATCTCTCTAAACAAAGTAGTTATGCTTCAGTGATGACAGACCCTCTATTGTCTTTGTTATTAAAAATATATATATTACAGAATAATATGTGGTGATACATTTGATTGTGATAAATCAGGAGAAATATTGAGAGGAACTGTAGTTCCTTGCACCAAGTTTTATCAGTTTTTACTAAGGGCATTTCACCTTAGTACCTATAGTACTAGGCAGGCTTGAGAATGGGGTGGTTTAATGCCAGAAAATGGTACGCTGTCAATGCTGTGATTGACTACTGCACAAATCACTACGAACAAGACAAACTGTAGTTCACCCACAAAATCGTATATGTTTACAATTTTAGATAACCCAATGTGTTGCTCATTAATTAAAGTCACATACATTTACTGAATTGTGAAAAAATATCATTCAATGCGTTTGCGTCTCTCTGGCCGGCATTTAGTCCTTCCATTTGCTGTCCGCTTTTTAACAGAGTTAGGTGCCTATGATTGAGACTCAACTTTCTTGAACAATTACTTCTTGACATTGATTAAAACACTGAATTGTTGTACTGCTTTTAGAATAAAACAGGTATAGGTACCAAAACTGACTCAATGTTATTGAATAAGAAAGTTTACTGGTCCAGATCTTATCCACATTCAAAGTGAATATAATTTAGATTTTTGTTATTATACAGTATAATGTGGTGTGTTGTTTAAGCTCAGATGAGACTGTAACTGGATTTAACCAAGTTCATTATACAATATTAAATCATTAGTAACGTGCAGTAAATACAGAACATGTGCTCTCTCAGACATCATTATACAACTCTGGAGACCTGCCCTTATGCTGTACACATACTACTGGTATAACATACGTAATATCCTGACATCCTTCCTTCTCAAAGGAAGCAACACACTTGCTATTATGACAGAATCTAACATCACTTCATATTAATTAGTAATTTCTTTTACAATTAACTTTACAGGGTTTCTGTATTACCTTATGTTTCTTCCTTTTACTATAAGTCTTTAACTATCTACATGCTATGAATATGCAGTTCCAGATTTAACATCTTGTAATTATTTTATTTTACCGTTTTCAAGGGTCCCACATAGTCTGGTTTTATTTTTTTATTTTTCTACAGCAATCTGCTAGGGGCAGTGATCCACCTACACCCCAGATGTTACAAGTTCAATCATTGAACCTTTCTGGCTTCTTCACCACTTGTCTACTTCTTGTTTTCAGGACAGGTGTTGCGACTTCTACTGTCTACTGCTCTGATGTGGGATGCAGGTTGTCGCAAATCCAACTCTTGGGACAGTGCTGTCTTCTTTTCTTGAAGCAGGTTACTGTCTTGTGGAATTTTTTGTATTTCTTGTTTCTTCTTAGGAGACTCTTTGTTGGGAGTTCCACAATGTACAACATGGGTGTGTCTGCTTACTACTCTGGCAGGTTCCCAGTGTCTGCCTTGCCTAACTCACACCCTTTCATTCTGTTGCAGAGTGGGCATTTCTTTCGCGTTTCTGTCATTGTAGTGCTTTTACTTTTTGCAGTGCTTGTTGTACCATCTTCCTGTTTTCAGATTGCAGTAAACTGTGTCATGTGGGCAATTTATTTTTCAGTCTTCTGCCCATTAACATCTGAATAGCTGATTTTAACTCAGTTCCTCTGTGTGTAAGCCAGTAATGCTAAATAAAAATCTTGGTTAGCTGCTTTAGCCTTCTTAAGAAGTTCTTGACAGTTTGCACAGCCGTTAGACTGAGGGTACAGAGGGCTTGATGTTACATGTTGAAATCCCCAAGGTTCTGTAAATTATTTAATGTTTTTACTTGCATATTGTGGTCCATTGTCAGAGATTACTTTCTCTGTTATTTCATGTCTTGCAAATGCTTCTTTCTCCCCTTTTAGGATCAGATTGTAAACTGTGCTAAGTTCTTCTCTCACATTCTAGTAGGGCTTCAGTTCTTTTTATATTTCTTTGCTTGTTTCAGGACATCCTTTCTCTGTAGACTTTTTCAGAGCCTGCTGTGCTATCATTTTGAATCTCGACACTTAACTCTGCGTTTGTCAACAGATACTGTTAAATTTATTGGTTTGTTTTAGTCAAAATACTTCAAAACACAAGATTTTGTGAAACATGCTTTCACCTCTTTCACAGCCTTTTCATGTTCTTTTGTCCAGTGCCATTCAATATCACTCTGAAACAATTGCCTTAGTGGTGCTGTTATTGCAGACATTTGTGGTAGAAATTTTGCAAGAAAATTAGCCGCACCTAACACTCTTTGCAGCTCCACTTTGTTTGTCGGCTCAACTGCCTTTATCTTTGCATCATCAGGTTTCATGCCATCTGCTGTGAGGACATTTCCCAGGTTCAACTGTGGCATTACAATGTGGCACTTTTTCTTTTTGAATTGTAATCCAACTTCTCTTGCTCTCATTAAGACTCTTTTCAGTCTTAAATCATGCTCTGCTTTGTTAGTGCCCCAGATAAGCAAGTCATCCATATAAGTTGGGACACCTTCAATTCCTTCCATTATTTCATGCACTCGAAATTCCAAATGGCAGTCTCAGAAAACGATATCTCCCGAATGGTGTACTGAATGTGGTGTACTTTGAACTCTGCTCACCCAGCAAGCAGTATTTATCAGAATCCACTGGAAGCGCCTAAAATTTTGAAGTACTTTGCTCCTGTCAATTTACTACTTACTTTTTCCATTGTTGGCAGCTGGTAGTGTTCTCTTTGAATTGCTTTTTTCAATTGTTGAGGATCCAAACATATTCTTAAGGACCTGTCAGGCTTTTCTACAATTTCCATGGGGCTGACCCACTCGGTCGGTTCATTATCTTTCACAATTACTCCCAGTTCTGTCATTCTTTCCAATTCTTTAATTCTGTCTCTTAAAGCAAACAATATTTTCCTTGGTAGATGCACAGCTGGAGCAACATCAGGGTCAAGTTTAATTCAGTGAGTGCCTTGTAAACATCCTAAATCTCTGTTATTAATGTGTTAATATTACTCGCTTTACTAAACTGAGCTCATCACATGCTTTTATTCCTAACAACTGTCTATATTTTGCCCCATGACAGGATGATCCTGAGTGGTTACGTCAGGCCAGATGCAGCAACAGAAAACGAAATATGTTACTGTGGCAAAGTGGGTTTATTTTAGACAGGTGCAGGGGTGATGCAGTGCTTGAAAGAAACAGACAGAGATAATTGTAATCCAGTTTTACAAATGTTTTTTATTGTTTTTCCAGGTCTGGCGACCAAACAATAGTTCCCTGATAGTGCACACCAATGTGGATAGCACGGGGTATATAACAAGAACAGACAGCCCCAAATAATAAACAAATATCCACCCCACAATAATACCAACACGGTTTCCAGTCCTGGGTGCGTGCAGTAGTGCTTATGGCGGGTGAAACAGGTTTAAATTTATAACAATGGCTCAGTGTTGTCCGGTTTAGTCCTCGCCCCTGGCGACAGCTCCGGAACTATGTTAATTGTCTGGTAACGTACAAGACGAGACAATTACAACCAAACAAAAACACAACACTCATGAGTTCAGCAGTTTATTTGCTATTACTGTCCTTCTCGGTTCTTACGCACTACAAACCAAAGCGAAGGAACTGATTACGGTTCTCCATTCCACTTATATGCTGTCACGCATGACCCCTTGGTAAACGAATGCAGCTGCCTTTACAATCAGCGGCTGCTACATTGTTTCCCTTCCGGGTCAATACATTCTTGCAACGGAGTCTCACCTTCTTCCAGAACTGCCGGGCCAGCCCGTCCAAAGAACTCTGTCCTTGCTGCTTAGCGCCCTCACATGTCAGGAGGGAGATTTACATTTTCATCAGACCATTGCATTATAAACTACACCGTGTAACAAATTTTTTTTTTTTTTTTTTTTTTTTTGGTTCCTGGGTAGTAAGTGTTGTTTCCTAATTGCTTATGCCTCAAAATTATAGAAAATGGCTATTATTCCCCACAAACTTTGCTTTTGTGACCAGGACAGTGATATTTTGAATTGTACCTATTTTCCAGAACATTCCAGATAGATTCAGTGCTGAGTAAACTTGAAGTAACTTCTAGAACTTTCTAGAACTTTCCAGTAGTATAAATAGTAGTATAATTGCAGGGGCCTTAAGCCCACCAGTTCAGTTTAGTTCCAGCTGCCTAAGTGGATACATAGCTGCATTTTTCTGAGATGGCATCAAGAGGCTGCAAGCATCCGGCAGACGCATTTTGCTATGTCTGCGGCCAATTTATCAAGACAAGAGCGAAAAAGTACTCCGTGGAAGCATCTGTTAAGATGTGTGAGGCCTACAAGCCATATTTCGAAATGCCTGTCGGGGATCAAGACAAACCCTGGGCACCTCATTTCACCTGCAAGCACTGCAAAAAACTTTGGAAGGTAAGATGGACAATTGTTGCTTGAAATTTTATGTTATAAAATTTGTTAAAATTTTTTAAATTGTAAAAGTTTTTAATTTTAAAATGTTTTACAATTTTCAATGTTATTGAAAAAATATATCATATATGAAAAATGTTGCGAGAATCTCTTACACATTAGTCATGGGTGAAATAAATGTTTTTTTGTAAGATGGTACAGAGGGGAAAAGAGAGCCATGAAGTTCACTATTCCAAGAATTTGGCGGGAACCCACTGACCACTCAAGCAACTGCTACTTCTGCATGGTGGACCCTTCCAAACATCGGACTGGCAAGAATGCACCTACTAGCACGTATCTGGACCTACGTGCATCCATCGGCCCGGTGCCACACTGCTATGAGCTCCCCGTACCCACTCCTCCGGAGAGAGAGCAGCCGTCTTTAGAAGAGAGCAGCAAGTCAGAGAGCGAGGAAGACGTTGTAGATCCAGATGACAATTTCAGAGGTGGAGCTGAGGAGAGAAACCCATACTACCCCAACCAAAAAGACCTCAATGACTTGGTTAGAGATCTTGGTCTCACCAAGTCCAATGCTGAGCTTTTGACGTCTAGGCTCAAGCAATGGAACTTGTTGGATGAAAGTGTGCAAGTCACAGATCAGAGGAAGCGTCACCAAGCTTTTTCCAGCTTCTTCACCCGTCAAGATGGGCTCTGCTTTTGCCACAATGTGACCAGTCTGTTCGAGGCAATCGGAATCGCCTGTAACCAGAATGAGTGGCGCCTCTTCATTGACAGCTCATCCAGAATCCTCAAAGCCGTGCTGCTCCATAATGGTAACAAGTACCCGTCTCTTCCCCTGGCTCACTCGGTGCACCTCAAGAGGATTACAACAGCATCAAGACCTTGCTGGATGCCTTGAAGTATGATGAGTACGGCTGGGAGGTCATAGGAGACTTCAAAATGGTAGCATTCCTGATGGGTCTCCAAGGCGGTTTTACCAAGTTTCCATGCTATCTTTGCCTTTGGGAGAGCAGGGACACCAAGGCGCACTACCACAGGCGGGACTGGCCACAGCGGACCGAGTTCTCTGTGGGGTGGAACAACGTCAAGTGGGAGCCACTGGTGGACCCCTGGAAGGTGCTGATGCCACCACTGCACATCAAATTGGGCCTTATGAAACAATTTGTCAGAGCTCTAGATAAGGAGTTGGCAGCCTTCAAGTACCTTCAAGACTTCTTCCCTAAGCTGTCTGAGGCAAAGGTCAAAGCCAGTGTCTTCGTCAGACCACAGATAAAGAAGATCCTGGAGTGCAATGAATTCCCCAAGAAGCTCACTAGTAAGGAGAAAGCGGCTTGGAAAAGCTTTGTCACAGTGGCTTGGGGCTTCCTGGGCAATCACAAGGCCGAAAACTATGTGGAGCTGGTTGAGACTCTGGTGAAGAACTACGGTACAATGGGCTGTAGGATGTCCCTCAAAGTCCATATCCTTGATGCTCATCTTGATAAATTCAAGGAGAACATGGAAGCATACTCGGAGGAGCAAGGCGAGCACTTCCACCAGGATATACTGGACTTTGAACGCCTCTACCAAGGACAGTATAACGAGAACATGATGGGAGACTACATTTGGGGGCTGATTCCTGAAAGTGATTTACAGTATAATCGTAAATCTCGAAAAACTACTCACTTCTAAATCTTTTGTAGTCATTTTTGTATTACTTTAGTATAAATACATGTTAATTTGGATTCATATGTTGTTTTTTTCTGACTTTATGTGAACGAAAAGACACAAATTCGCCCGTTTTCTCATTGGAAATAGATAAATTTCAAAATATCACTGTCCTGGTCACAAAAGCAAAGTTTGTGGGGAATAATAGCCATTTTCTATACTTTTGAGACATAAGCAATTAGAAAATAACACTTACTACCCAGGAACAAAAATTGTGTTACATAGTGCTATTTCCCCCGTACTTTGTTGCCTGCTTGTTCTTTGGATTACTGCACCTGCTATACACCTGCTCTACTAATTATCACTTTGCAGGTGGTAATGTACACACCATTATTGCTGTTTTGTTTTGTGTTTCATTTATTTTTAGCCAGTATTTCTCCATAAATAACAGTGTGTGCAATACCTTTGGGATATTCAATGCCAACCATAGAAATGCCAACAATAGAATACACTGTGTACTTTACATTATCAATATGAAGTGTCTACACTTTCCAAACATACTCTTCCAGTTGAATGGAACTGTTTTCAATGCTGTATTTCTGTACAATTCATCTTTGCAATTCAGAGGTCAGTGACCTAACAGGAACATGACGCCCTCCTTCAGTATAGAAATTGGAGAAGGAATCTATGAAAAAGACCTAGGAGTTTTTGTTGACTCAGAAATGTCTTCATCTAGACAATGTGGGGAAGCTATAAAAAAGCTAACAAGATGCTCGGATACATTGTGAAAAGTGTTGAATTTAAATCAAGGGAAGTAATGTTAAAACTGTACAATGCACTAGTAAGACCTCATCTTGAATATTGCGTGCAGTTCTGGTCACCTCGCTATAAAAAAGATATTGCTGCTCTAGAAAGAGTGCAAAGAAGAGCGACCAGAATTATTCCGGGCTTAAAAGGCATGTCATATGCAGACAGGCTAAAAGAATTGAATCTGTTCAGTCTTGAACAAAGAAGACTACGTGGCGACCTAATTCAAGCATTCAAAATTCTAAAAGATATTGACAGTGTCGACCCAAGGGACTTTTTCAGCCTGAAAAAAGAAACAAGGACCAGGGGTCACAAATGGAGATTAGACAAAGGGGCATTCAGAACAGAAAATAGGAGACACTTTTTTACACAGAGAATCGTGAGGGTCTGGAATCAACTCCCCAGTAATGTTGTTGAAGCTGACACCCTGGGATCCTTCAAGAAGCTGCATGATGAGATTTTGGGATCAATAAGCTACTAACAACCAAACGAGCAAGATGGGCCGAATGGCCTCCTCTCGTTTGTAAACTTTCTTATGTTCTTATGTTCTTATATCCGTTTTGCTGGAGAATATCCACAAATGTGAAGTCCCAGCACTGTCGCAATTGATGTCTTTTGGCCAATGTCAAATAAATGTTTTTAAAATTGCATAAATTACCTGCCAATTTTTTTAAGCATTGGTGTTTACCTTCAAAACAAAAACACCAAAATCTCAGCAATAAACCTTGAGTAGGGAATTAAATAATTAACTTTTTGAGCAAATGACTGAGGAAACATTAATTTAAAGCAGCTCAGAAATTCTCCAATTAGAAGACTGTGATAAGGCATTATGTCTTCAATGTCTCTGTAAATTACATACACTTCCCAGTGATTTTCTTCTGCGGAATCTATTGACTCATAAGAAAAGGTAGTAAGTGAAAAAGGCACCACTTTTGTATAGCAGACCCCTGCAACCGACAGTCCTTCCTTAATCTATTTGGAGGTAATTTTCAGGTTTTGATTTTTTGTCATTTTCACCAAAGTGAAATGCTTCCAGTTCTCCACTGACATTATTTACAGAGATGACACATTGTTCATGCAGTGCTTTTAAAACCTTTCAAAGGACAAGAGGCACAACACCATCCAAAAAAGCATGCATAATGTTGGGAGCAAAAGCCTTTGTAGCATCAAAATAACCCAGTTCATATAATGGGCATTCACTGACAACTCCATAGGAACTTTTTGTAATTTCTGCATTTTCTTTCAGTGCAACTACATGGTAGTTGTACACATCTGTAGAGCGAATGATGACATCTTCCTTATTTAAATTCTCGTTTATTTCTCTATCCAGTGTCATGCAGAAGCAACATATCCTTCTGCTGTTAAAACAACACTTAAATCCAGCTATGAGCTGATAAATTGTCTTCCAATATTGTGTCTAGTGCACCACAAATGTTAACATTTATTCCATAAACAGTGATATTCAAACCTTCATTATACAATTTTTTCAGATAATTTAATAAAGGCTGAAGGCTAAATCTAGTCATGGTGGCGGAGCTTCGGTATACTAACTCATCGACCCGGATGGGAAATAATGTGGCAGCCGCAGATTGGAGGAGTGGCTACAATCATTTACCAAGGGGTCATGTGTGAAGTACAATAGGGGACGAAGCAACGTTATCTGTTCCTTCATTTTGGTTAAAGCATTGAACCCGGAAGGACCCATATTATTGTATGGTGAGTGTTTTGTTTGTTTGTCTAATTGTTACTTGTTGTGATTAGATGGCTAATATGTTCCAGAGTTGTTGCCAGAGGCCAGCACGTACCCGGAACATCACTGCACCAGAGCACGATAAATTGTGTATTCACCACGAGCACGACTGCACTCACAGAGGACTGATGATCATGCATGTGTAGTGTGTGTGTGTATGTGTCTTTTGATTACTGTGTACTTTATTTGGGACTGCCCCATGTGTTACTTATACAGAGCAGTACACATTGTTGTGTATTGCCTGTATTTAATTTATACTTTCTGTTGGTCATTTTTGACCCTAAGATTACAATTAAAAACATTTCATCAGAACTGTGTTGTTTGTTGTTGTTTGGAGCACTGCATCACCTTTACACCTGCGCACTGCAACCCACTTTGCCACAGTCATCCAAATATTTTTTCACAACTCCTGTTCACAGTATCCCATATGTGTTCTTTTTATAGAACTAGCTTTAAAACTTCCAAAATTGGAACATATTGAAATGTATTTTGTTTGCCGTCACTGTTTATTCCAAGAACACGTATAACAAGACACAAGTTATCCAACGCAGAGTCAAATATTCATCATCTGACAACTGATTTAAATCTTTGTGGTCTTCTATTTGAAATCCTGCCTCTTCAAGGTGAAATTTAATAAGGTCATGTAACAGAGGAAATCTGTGCTGACTGTCTGACATAGGCATGGTGCTACAAGAAGAGGGCAGCAGCCTCGTAAGAGCCGCCTGTCAGTCATGGCAGTGACACGGAGAGATGGAGACAGGGTGTGTTCGCTTTCCGTCTCTCTGAGTGGCTGAGAGGCAGGCCTTGGGGGATTGCTAGGCCTATAAAAGAAAGCTCTGTTATTCCCTCAAACTTGCCCCTTAAAGACAAAAAACGAGCCAGCGGAAGCGCTGTAGTGGGACCAAGCCAGAGAGGAACGAGAACAAAACAATATATATATATATATATATATATATATATATATATATATATATATCTGGAAAAAATTAAGAGACCACTGCAAAATTATCAGTTTATATATTTTACTATTTATAGGTATGTGTTTGGGTAAAATGAACATTTTTGTGCAAAATTCTATAAACTACTGACAACATTTCTCCCAAATTCCAAATAAAAATATTGTCATTTAGAGCATTTATTTGCAGAAAATGACAACTGGTCAAAATAACAAAAAAGATGCAGTGTTGTCAGACCTTGAATAATGCAAAGAAAATAAGAACATAAGAACATAAGAAAGTTTACAAACGAGAGGAGGCCATTCGGCCCATCTTGCTCGTTTGGTTGTTAGTAGCTTATTGATCCCAAAATCTCATCAAGCAGCTTCTTGAAGGATCCCAGGGTGTCAGCTTCAACAACATTACTGGGGAGTTGATTCCAGACCCTCACAATTCTCTGTGTAAAAAAGTGCCTCCTATTTTCTGTTCTGAATGCCCCTTTGTCTAATCTCCATTTGTGACCCCTGGTCCTTGTTTCTTTTTTCAGGCTGAAAAAGTCCCTTGGGTCGACACTGTCAATACCTTTTAGAATTTTGAATGCTTGAATTAGGTCGCCACGTAGTCTTCTTTGTTCAAGACTGAACAGATTCAATTCTTTTAGCCTGTCTGCATATGACATGCCTGGAATAATTCTGGTCGCTCTTCTTTGCACTCTTTCTAGAGCAGCAATATCTTTTTTATAGCGAGGTGACCAGAACTGAACACAATATTCAAGATGAGGTCTTACTAGTGCATTGTACAGTTTTAACATTACTTCCCTTGATTTAAATTCAACACTTTTCACAATGTATCTGAGCATCTTGTTAGCCTTTTTTTATAGCTTCCCCACATTGTCTAGATGAAGACATTTCTGAGTCAACAAAAACTCCTAGGTCTTTTTCATAGATTCCTTCTCCAATTTCAGTATCTCCCATATGATATTTATAATGTACATTTTTATTTCCTGCGTGCAGTACCTTACACTTTTCTCTATTAAATGTCATTTGCCATGTGTCTGCCCAGTTCTGAATCTTGTCTAGATCATTTTGAATGACCTTTGCTGCTGCAACAGTGTTTGCCACTCCTCCTACTTTTGTGTCGTCTGCAAATTTAACAAGTTTGCTTACTATACCAGAATCTAAATCATTAATGTAGATTAGGAATAGCAGAGGACCTAATACTGATCCCTGTGGTACACCGCTGGTTACCACACTCCATTCTGAGGTTTTTCCTCTAATCAGTACTTTCTGTTTTCTACATATTAACCACTCCCTAATCCATGTACATGTGTTTCCTTGAATCCCAACTGCGTTCAGTTTGAGAATTAATCTTTTGTGCGGGACTTTGTCAAATGCTTTCTGGAAATCTAAATAAACCATGTCATATGCTTTGCAATTATCCATTATGGATGTTGCATCCTCAAAAAAATCAAGCAAAAATCTCCCTTTCCTAAAACCATGTTGACTGTCTCCCAGTACCCTGTTACCATATAGGTAATTTTCCATTTTGGATCTTATTATAGTTTCCATAAGTTTGCATATAATAGAAGTCAGGCTTACTGGTCTGTAGTTACCTGGTTCAGTTTTGTTTCCCTTTTTGTGGATCGGTATTACGTTTGCAATTTTCCAGTCTGTTGGTACCACCCCTGTGTCAAGAGACTGCTGCATGATCTTGGTTAGCGGTTTGTAAATTACTTCTTTCATTTCTTTGAGTACTACTGGGAGGATCTCATCCGGCCCAGGGGATTTGTTTATTTTAAGAGCTCCTAGTCCCTTTAACACTTCTGCCTCAGTTATGCTAAAGTTATTTAAAACTGGATAGGAACTGGATGACATGTGGGGCATGTTGTCAGTATCTTCCTTTGTAAAAACTTGTGAAAAGTAATCATTTAACATATTTGCTATTTTTTTTTCTTCATCTACGATTTTGCCATTTGTATCTCTTAAACATTTAATCTCCTCTTTGAATGTTCTCTTGCTGTTGTAATATTGGAAAGCACTATTGGATAAGTTATAACCTATTCAATATATATAGATATTTTTATATTTATTAAAAATAAGTTCAGATTCATTTTTAAACAACACAATACTAATGTTTTAACTTAGGAAGAGTTCAGAATCAATATTTGGTGGAATAACCCTGATTTTTAATTACAGCTTTCATGCGTCTTGGCATACTCTCCACCAGTCTTTCACATTGATGTTGGGTGACTTTATGCAACTCCTGGCGCAAACCTTCAAGCAGCTCGACTTTGTTTGATGGCTTGTGACCATCCGTCTTCCTCTTGATCACATTCTAGAGGTATTCAATGGGATTCAGCATTGTCCTGCTGGAAAAACCAATCCTCAGAGTTGGGGAACACTGTCAGAGCAGAAGGAAGCAAGTTTTCTTCCAGGACAACCTTGTACTTGGTTTGATTCATGCCAAAGCTGCCCGATTCCAGCCTTGCTGAAGCACCCCCAGATCATCACTGATCCTCCACCACATTTCACAGTGGGTGCGAGACACTGTGGCTTTTAGGCTTCTCCAGGTCTCCGTCTAACCATTAGATGACCAGGTGTTGGGCAAAGCTGAAAATTGGACTCATCTGGGGGTGCTTCAGCAAGGCTGGAATCGGGCAGATTTGTCTTTGTGAAGGACGCATGAATCAAGCCAAGTACAAGGTTGTCCTGGAAGAAAATTTGCTTCCTTCTGCTCTGACAATGTTCCCCAACTATCCCCCCCCCCCCCCCCCCCCCCCAAAAAAAGTAAAAATAAAATAAATAAATAAATAAATAAATAATAAAAATATGCTTGGTGTGCCACTGTGTTATATGACGGTGTAAATACACATTGCAACCTCTGAACAATGCTGTACTGTACAAAATCCTAGAGTGCCTTTTAGGAAGTATGTGAAAATGGAAAAGAGGAAATTACAAATGCAGGTTCCTCTTCTGTTTTGCTGCAGAACGACAGGCAGCTACAGTACTCAACATTATGCCAAATATCTTACACAAAGAACGTCTGAGGCAAGACCCTTCTGTGTATAGACCAATGAAAATAGTGTGAGGAGCGAGGAATACGGAAGTCAAGAACTCATCATCAACAACTTTTCGTCTGCTCAAGGATAAATAGATGAGATGTTGGCTTCTGTGCAATTGTTCTTTTCTCAGTTAATGATAAAACAATACAAAAAAATAAAAGGGGGAATGGATACAGAAAGAACCGCGGCAAAACAAGTACGTGCTTAAACTATTTTCTATGCTGAGACAGGGTTACTAAAGTTACTATCATAAACATTAAATAATGTTAGTGTCACTTTTTAAATAATGTTAGTGTGACTTTTTTTTTTTTTTTTTTTTGCATTTGACTGTGGTTGAGCCAGCTGGTCGAGGTTCAATGAACCAGCTTTACCAAAGTACTATGTAATACCATATTCAACTGAGATTTAAATGTTTTATATATATATATATATATATATATGTATACTATATATAATATATATTATATATATATTATATATATAAGTATGTGATGGCCAGAAAGTTTTAGAACACCTCATTATTTAAGACAAGCTTGCTGCAACATGATCTCATATCCCGATGAAGATCTTCTATAGATGGAAACGTGATTTTACCTGATTGCATGGTGTTTTTAAACTAATTAAAAAATGTGGCGCTTCATAAGTGTGCGGGCATTCTATTTTTTGACTTGTCTGGACTAATTTGTGCCCTGCACCTTTTTGATTATTGGATGTGTGTATAAACACTTTTGATTTCTGTAGTAAATAGAAATGTGATAACTTATTTTATAAGATTAAAAGGAAAAAAAGGAAACTAAATACTGTTTAGGTTGTTAATTATTCCTACATATGTATTCTTTGGTGTGGTAACAGTAAGCACTAAAAAGTAAGCACTAAAAGCACTAAAAAGTGATATATATATATATATATATATATATATATATATATATATATATATATATATATATATATATATATATATATATATATACACACACACACACACACACACACACATATATCAGGGCTTAACAATTATTTAACTGTCTGGTAAAGTCCAGTGGTCTGAGATCCATCAGTGCTAGTCCACAAATTCCAAATAATCACGAAAGAAACACAGTATAAAAAGTATGTCTGCTATCTTGTACAGCATGTATGTTGTATACTGTAATTTTCCATACACTAAATTGTGTTCTTTTCTGCAATCTTTATTAATGGTATTTCATGGCACTTGTGCACAGTTCTCAATAAAAAAATAAATAAATAAAGAGGAATTGACATTATGGAATTTAACACTTGGCATATTTTGCAACACTTATATTTACTGAAATAGTATGGTTTATAGAACTAATGCTTGGCTTTGAAAGGATAGGAGGCTGCATTAGACTAATAACAGGCAGGCTCAAATTGTCCTTTTACCAGAATTTACCGTACAAATCATAGGTGGCACTGGCTTAAAAGTCACTCCAACCTTTTTGAGAAGGAAACTCCTCTTTTGTGTTTAAAATACTTTTTTTACATTTTTTTTTTCTGCATGCGCAACAATTGTAAATAAACAAAGACACACAGGTTTAGTTTCGAATAACACTTGTTTGCAACATTTTATTCCATTAATAATTTTACAGTGTTGTTTTTTTTTTTTTTGTTAAACTGCTAGAAACGATTATTTTTTCAAAGTTTAAAAAGTAACAATTAACAGAGCGTAAAATCAAGTTATACATCGCATATCACATAACTACCAGTATTTTATTTTAGCTTATCAAGTACCCAAACAAGTTCAAGAACATATCTTCATTGCTTTACTAAACATTTCTTTTTTGAAAACCATACTTAGACAATAGTTCCAGCTGCATTGTCTTACAAATTCATTGTATTAATTCAAATTTTAAAGAAAAGTATTAAACAGTGCTGCTTCTTCAGTTACAAAAGCAATAAAATAAAATAACTAAACATTACCAATCTAATAACCAGTAAACAAAACATTTTAGTGTTGCATACAGTACAATTGCATTCAATTACCAGCTGTGCAAATACATTCATTTTGTTTTGTTAATCATAACCATACACATACTTTACAAGTGTACCACTGCGTTGCACTGACATGTAGAACAAGTTACAGTATGTATTAAAGTCATTCAAAGCACTCCATTCTAACAAAATGTTTCGTACATCTGGCCATAAACACTTTCCTCCTGTCAGATTGTTTTTCTCTGGCCATTTTAAGTTTGTCTTTGTTTCATCTCCAGTCAGGTACTGTTTTTTCAGCATTGCGATTAACGTGTATTTTGACAAATTCAACAACGCACAATTTCAAACTGGTTGAGTAGAATATTTTTTTTTTCTTACTGTCCTACTTTATTCAGTCTCAAAGTCACCTGCATTATTATAGCATTGCAGTTACAACGAACGGAACACTTAAAAGGCACTACTCTGCTTTCTAACCAATAGCTGTTTGGTACAGATCCCAGGGGCAGGTTCAAGTTGAATGTTGAAAAATCAATGGCTCGGGAGAGTGGGAATAAGGAAATTCAAAGAAACTGACAACTACTGTGTTAAAACTAGCTGTGACGTTTTTGAGCAGAGGTCAGTTGAGTCTGAAAGCTTTTTAACTTTCAAAATGACTAAAGGTATTGAGAGTAAGAAATTAAAACTTTTAATTCGGAAGCATTTAAACTAGAAAGGAAGGGGGGAGAAATCAACAAAAAAACAGAAGGGAGACCGCATCAAAACAAGAACAACAACTCAGGTAAGACAACCATTAAATGTATTTATCTAAATGCTAGAAGTATCAGAAACAAAATTCTAGAACTTGAAGCTACTGCACTAACAGGTAATTATGATGTGATAGGTGTTACAGAAACGTGGTTATCTGAGAGTGATGGGGACGAATATAATATTTGTGGGTATACACTGTATAGGAAAGACAGGCAGGACAGAAGAGGAGGAGGGGTAGCGCTATACATAAGAAACAGTCTTGAAGCCCAGGGGTTAAACCTGGACAAAGAAAATAAAACCGAATCAATATGGGTCAGAATAACAGACAAAAATTCAAAAGGCATAATAATAGGAGCATGCTATAGACCACCAGATTCAGACGGTGAGCACAATAATCTGTTATACAATGACATTAGAAATGTGTGTAGCAAAGGAGAAGCCATACTAATGGGGGATTTCAACTTCCCCCAAATAAAATGGGAAAACCCGGTGGGTAGCGCGAAGGATGAAATAGAAATGGTGGAAATGACAAATGACTGCTTCCTAACACAATTTGTGAAGGCACCCACTAGAGGGGAGGCATGCCTTGATTTAGTCTTTTCAAATAACGAAGATAGAATAACTAAAACAGAGGTCAGAGAACCACTGGCAAACTCAGACCATAACATGGTCTCATTTGAAGTGTTTTTTAAATCCCCAAAAGTAAAGACTAAAGTTAAGGTTTACAATTTTAGAAAAGCAAACTATGAAGGTATGAAACAGAGACTAACAGAAGTAGATTGGAGTAAAATAGAGAAAACACCCACAGAAGAAGGATGGTTGTTCTTCAAAAATGTAGTACTAGAGGCGCAAAACAATTACATCCCTAAAGTAGACAAATCTAAATGTAAAACTAAATTGCCAAAATGGTTTAATAGATCAATTAAAAAAAATATTCAGCGAAAAAAAAAGGCACTTTACAGAGCATTAAAAAAGGACCAAAAAGAAAGTACGCAGAAAGAGTACACGGAACTGCAAACGCAAGTCAAAAAGGAAGTTAGAAAGGCCAAGAGAGAAATAGAAATGAACATTGCTAAGGGAGCTAAAACCAATTCCAAAATGTTTTTCCAATATTACAACAGCAAGAGAACATTCAAAGAGGAGATTAAATGTTTAAGAGATACAAATGGCAAAATCGTAGAGGAAGAAAAAAAAAATAGCAAATATGTTAAATGATTACTTTTCACAAGTTTTTACAAAGGAAGATACTGACAACATGCCCCACATGTCATCCAGTTCCTATCCAGTTTTAAATAACTTTAGCATAACTGAGGCAGAAGTGTTAAAGGGACTAGGAGCTCTTAAAATAAACAAATCCCCTGGGCCGGATGAGATCCTCCCAGTAGTACTCAAAGAAATGAAAGAAGTAATTTACAAACCGCTAACCAAGATCATGCAGCAGTCTCTTGACACAGGGGTGGTACCGACAGACTGGAAAATTGCAAACGTAATACCGATCCACAAAAAGGGAAACAAAACTGAACCAGGTAACTACAGACCAGTAAGCCTGACTTCTATTATATGCAAACTTATGGAAACTATAATAAGATCCAAAATGGAAAATTACCTATATGGTAACAGGGTACTGGGAGACAGTCAACATGGTTTTAGGAAAGGGAGATCGTGCCTAACTAACTTGCTTGATTTTTTTGAGGATGCAACATCGATAATGGATAATTGCAAAGCATATGACATGGTTTATTTAGATTTCCAGAAAGCTTTTGACAAAGTCCCGCACAAAAGATTAATTCTCAAACTGAACGCAGTTGGGATTCAAGGAAACACATGTACATGGATTAGGGAGTGGTTAACATGTAGAAAACAGAAAGTACTGATTAGAGGAAAAACCTCAGAATGGAGTGTGGTAACCAGCGGTGTACCACAGGGATCAGTATTAGGTCCTCTGCTATTCCTAATCTACATTAATGATTTAGATTCTGGTATAGTAAGCAAACTTGTTAAATTTGCAGACGACACAAAAGTAGGAGGAGTGGCAAACACTGTTGCAGCAGCAAAGGTCATTCAAAATGATCTAGACAAGATTCAGAACTGGGCAGACACATGGCAAATGACATTTAATAGAGAAAAGTGTAAGGTACTGCACGCAGGAAATAAAAATGTACATTATAAATATCATATGGGAGATATTGAAATTGGAGAAGGAATCTATGAAAAAGACCTAGGAGTTTTTGTTGACTCAGAAATGTCTTCATCTAGGCAATGTGGGGAAGCTATAAAAAAGGCTAACAAGATGCTCGGATACATTGTGAAAAGTGTTGAATTTAAATCAAGGGAAGTAATGTTAAAACTGTACAATGCACTTGTAAGACCTCATCTTGAATATTGTGTGCAGTTCTGGTCACCTCGCTATAAAAAGGATATTGCTGCTCTAGAAAGAGTGCAAAGAAGAGCGACCAGAATTATTCCGGGCTTAAAAGGCATGTCATATGCAGACAGGCTAAAAGAATTGAATCTGTTCAGTCTTGAACAAAGAAGACTACGTGGCGACCTAATTCAAGCATTCAAAATTCTAAAAGGTATTGACAGTGTCGACCCAAGGGACTTTTTCAGCCTGAAAAAAGAAACAAGGACCAGGGGTCACAAATGGAGTTTAGAAAAAGGGGCATTCAAAACAGAAAATAGGAGACACTTTTTTACACAGAGAATTGTGAGGGTCTGGAATCAACTCCCCAGTAATGTTGTTGAAGCTGACACCCTGGGATCCTTCAAGAAGCTGCTTGATGAGATTTTGGGATCAATAAGCTACTAACAACCAAACGAGCAAGATGGGCCGAATGGCCTCCTCTCGTTTGTAAACTTTCTTATGTTCTTATGTTCTTAATTAGAACAGTGGTTTTGTATTTCTACCTAGCAACATGATCTGAATGCCCTAGATCCTGAACAAACAAATCTGGTTGTTGGCAATTAATTTTGTGTGAGCCATTACAACCGTGGCTGTAGTAGTTTAATATTACACACTAGTGCATACATCGCACCGGTGTATTCGTCGCTCCTCTCATTTAAGGGCCACGCAAAAATGCCTAGAGAATCGACTTATTCAACCATTTTTATGGTAAATACAGTGCATCTACATGTTATTAAGCATCTCCGATTGAGGTGAGGGGCTTGAAATTAAAGTTTCTTGTGCAATCATTACTAGATCTACCCCATGTGTAGTTAATCTCATTTTATAATACTAATTCATCATACTATCACCTGTATATTACATTTGTTTTTACCAATAGATCAACCATTCCATAGTTTGTGACAATACCAGAATTTAACCTAGATATGCCTATAGTCCTACATATACTGTAGGTCACTTGAAATTACAATTCAGACATCTGGGTTAAAATTTTGAATATGCACCTCTCCAGCTACACGTTGTTTCGCATCACATTTCCCTGGGTTTTTTCCCCATTCTTCCCAGTAGCTTTGCATTTGTTTGCACTTCTTCTTTAGTGTATAGGAGCACAACAATGTCATGATGAAGTTGTTCCATCAGTCCTTTCCTAAAAAACATGTGTTTAAAACAAATAAAAAATAATATATAATCAAGATGAAATTAGGAAACACATGGAGGAGGGACGCAGCAGATAGGCTTTTGTGGAAGAATCTTGGGGAGGCCTTCATCCAGAAGTGTATTTTAAAAGGATGATGATGATATATTATATCATGAGGCTTTATTCACATTGAATGTGCGTGGGAGTTATGACGCAGGAAGCAGATTTTTGGTTTTCGTGTTGAATATCGTGTAAATATTGGCACAGGTTCTCATCTCAGTGGTGTAACAAGTAAAATGTGAAATGGAATCTGAACTAAAGTGATGAAACCCAGCAGGGTTAATGATGAACAGTTGGAAACTATGAGTTAAAAAAAATTAAATTAAATTAAAAAAAAAAAAAAGACCTAGAACAAATTGCGTTCTTACCTGAAGTGGAGCGTTGCTTTTTTGAACGATTCCATAAAGTATGTAACAGGTGGCAACCCTAGCTGAAATGCAAAGATTTCCTCAGTGGCACTCATTTCGATATCTAGTCCAATCCAGGTTTTTACTCCAAGCAGGTTCTAAAGTAGGTAAATGAACTAATTTAGGACCTGGTTGGAATAAAGACCAAGGCTGGAATAGATCTCAAGGTCCAGAATTGAGTACCATGTAGTCTATATGTTGGATGGCTTTTTTTTTTTTTTTTTTTTGCATAAATGTAAGCAGCACCCAGAACAAACTGCTATTGTTTTATTATTATTATTATTATTATTATTATTATTATTATTATTATTATTATTATTATTATTGTTGTTGTTGTTGCAAGTCAGCCTTTAAATGTCTGAAAGGCATGTTCAGATGTGTTTGTTACACTTTACATTATTGTCAGTTGAATTTATTGACAATCCAGTTTTAATTGGCAATACAATTTTCCTTAGTGTGCTGTAGGTAGCAGTGCAGTGACTTCAGTATGGTCAGAAAATGTAGAAACGTGCCTGACTTAACAATGTAATGAGAATATGGCTTTTGTTTCTTCTACTGCATTGGTAAACAGCTGCTAATGTCACATTTCTGTACAGACAGTGCTTAATTCAATTTTGCCCATCCACTTTTTTTGCTCTGTGTATATGCGCTTTCTTATGGCTTGGCATTTAAACAGTTTAAAGGGGAATGAAATAAAACATGGTAAGACATTCAGGTGACTCCAGAAGGTTGACATTGATAAAAAAAAAAAAAAATTAATAAAGATAGACAACACCCTACACAAACATTGGTTTGACCCATGGTCTGCACTGTAGTACTGCCTAGCTATATCTAACATTGTCAGCTCTGTGAGTACAAAAGAGCCAGAGATCTGTGGAGATTGCAAAAAAATAAATAAATAAATAACAATTCTATTTAGGCTAGATCGTTGTTAGCTTGGTTTGTTTTTATTCTCTATTAATTAAATTCTATTCATTGAAAAAAGGCAAGGGAGAACCAGACCGTTATTATTGTTTTTATATATTTTTTTGAATTGGGGAAGTTAGCAGGCATGAATACATTTCAAAACCTAAGTAAAATGTTCTTCCTGTTATTAAGCAGTAGTAAAATCAGAAGCAGTGGTATTTAAAATAACAGAAGCCCATTTTCACTTTTTTTCATTAGAAACTTGTTGTTTATTGACATTAATGTTCAGCTTTCATATTGAAGCTTGTGTGTACTACTCATTCAATCAAATCAAATAGTGTAAGAATTTGTTGGTATCATTCAAGACATTTTTCAAATCAAGAAAGCTTATTTGTGTATAACAAAACGACAATATAGTCGCAGTCCTTGTTTCGCAGCCAGTGTCATCTTTACGATCTTTACTCTTTACAGAGTCTGCTTCTTGCCGTTCATCAGCTTTGACAGTGGGAGCGGGAGAGTGCCTGTAGAGATGTATTAACTTTTATTAACAATACACAAACTCAAAATAAAAGGGTTAAACAAAAACAATTCAAAACAAAACAACACCTGAGCTGAGCCATCACTAAGGTGACCATAATGCTCCGTGTTCAGCGAGACAGTTTGGGACAGTTCACAATAAAGTCTACAAACGAGAGGAGGCCATTCAGCCCATCTTGCTCGTTTGGTTGTTAGCAGCTTATTGATCCCAGAATCTCATCAAGCAGCTTCTTGAAGGATCCCAAGGTGTCAGCTTCAACAACATTACTGGGGAGTTGGTTCCAGACTTTCACAATTCTCTGTGTAAAAAAGTAGCTCCTATTTTCTGTTCTGAATGCCCCTTTATCTAATCGCCATTTGTGACCCCTGGTCAGTAATCTTTTTTTGTTCAAGAATGAACAGATTCAATTATTTTAGGCGGTCTGCACATGCCTTTTAAATCCAGAATAATTTTGATCGCTCTTCTTTGCACTGTTTGTAAACCAACAATATTCTTTTGCAACGAGGTGACCAGAACTGAACTCAATATTCAAGATCAGCTCTTACTAATGCATTGTAAAGTTTTAACATTAGGTCCCTGGTTTTGAATTCAAAACTTTTCACTATATATCCAAGCATCTTGTTGGCCTTTTTTATAGCTTCCCCACATTGCCTAGATGAAGAAATCTCCAAGTCAACATAAACTCCTAGATCTTTTTTATGGATTCCTTCTTCAATTTCATTAGCTCCCATATGGTATTTATAATGCACATTTTTATTGCCTGCGTGCAATACCTTACACTTTTCTCAATTAAATGTAATTTGCCATGTGTCTGCCCAGTTCTCAATGCTGTCTAGATCATTTTGAAATACCTTTGCTGCTGCAATGGTGTTAGCCACTCCTGTTTTTGTGTCATCTGCAAATTTTTTAACAAGTTTGCTTACTATACGAGAATCTAAGTCATTAATGTAGATTAGGAAGACCAGAGAACCTAATAATGATCCCTGTGGTACTCCACTGCTTACCTCACTCCATTTTGAGGTTTCTCCTCGAATCAGTACTTTCTGTTTTCTACATGTTAACCACTCCCTAATCCATGTGCATGCATTTCCTTGATTCCATAATGCATTCAGTTTAAGAATTAATCGTTTATGCTGGACTACATTAAAAGCTTTCTTGAAATCTAAGTGAACCATGTCATATGCAATTATCCATTGTCGGTGTTGCATCCTCAAAAAAAAATCAAGGTTAGTTAGATACGATCTCTCTTTCCTAAAACCATGCTGACTGTCTCCCAGGATACTGTTACCATATAGGTAATTATCCATTTTGGATCTCATTATAGTTTCAATAAGTTTACATATAATAGAAGTCAGGCTTATTGGTCTGTAGTTACCTGGTTCGGTTTTGTCTCCCTTTTTGTGAGTTCAGGTTTTTCAACTTACAACCCAATGCATTCTGTTGTATTTTACCTGTCTCTGGTAACATTCTTTCCTTTGAGAAGCAGGACAACGCTTACCAGAATGCATTGGGTTGTGAGTTGAAAAGCCTGAACTGTCCCGCTGAACACAGAGCCATATGGTCACCTTAGCTATCACGGTGCTCAGACTGAGAGCACACCTTGCTGCACTCAGCCTCTCACTCAACTAACCTACCCCCCACAAACACTCCTTTGTTCTCTTTTATACCATGTGGCCAGGGGTGATTGACAATGAAATATCCAATCACCACCTAGCTACATTCCACACTTTTTTCCATTCAAACAATCACACAATTCATCACTTAAACAATTAAACATGATTTCCTTTACA